>NW_011494748.1:1581883-1591448 GCF_000754665.1 Bison bison bison | reverse complement strand
CAGAATCCTCACCTCTGGACTACAAGGGAATTTCCAAGCATGATTATTTAAATTCCTGTTTTATGTACTATTTTTTTCACCTAGAATAACATATTTTAAAGAAATAGCTTTTTATAATAATATTTTGGAACATAAAATCCTTCTTAATTAAAGTTATTGTAATATGTAGAATAAAAATATTTGGGAGAAATTTGTCTTATCATGTCAATAGACTAGTATTCACAACCTTTATTATTCTACTAATGTGTATCATGTATTCTTAATCTCATCTTGTCACATTAACCACTCAATAATGAGAAATAATTAAAAGAAACATCCATTATATTACCTCTCTCTAAACAATACTGATAGGTGAAAGGAGAAGGTGATGGACATGCAGGTAAGCAAACTCTGGGAGACAATGAAGGCCAGGGGAGCCTGGAGTGCTACAGTCCATGGCCGTTGCAAAGAGTCAGACACAGCTGAAGTGACTGAATAACAACAGCAATTTCAGATGTAGCATTAATAAGTTTAAGAGACCAAATTAAAATGGATAATATAGATTAAATAGTTTGAAATGTATTGAATTACAAGAAGTTGGGAAAGATGTCTTCATTTATAATGTCTCAATGTCACAATGGTTCTTTATGTGGGAACAATAACGTCACATTTATTGCCAAGATTTTAACTGGATATTTTCAAGAAGTGATCGAAGAACTTGGGGAAATTTGAAAAAGAAGTGCATTTTACAAAAACTGTTGTGTTGATATTGGATTTTTCAGATGTCATTGTATTTTTGAGGTTATATATGAAAAATTTCTTTGTCTTAGGAAATACATATCAAATATATTTAAGAGTGAAGCATCCTAGTAATCTTGATGCCTGAAATTTGCTTTCTTATTCTGCAAAAAAATGTATATCAGTGTATTAGGTATGTGTGCATGTGTATATGGTGCAGACATGTTTGTGGATGTATTCATGTGTAGAGAGAAAGAAAATGAGAGAAAAAGAAAAATAAGAATAGCAATTATTAACTGTGAATAAAACTGAAATATTAATAATTGGTGAATGACCTATGTGAAGAGCTTTTAATTATACTTTCCACTTTTTGTTAAAATTGCAAAACTGAAAAGAAAACTACTAATGGGTAAAGAGAAGGTTGGAAGCATCCAACTTTAAATGTTTTTTTTTTCTTTTTTTTAAATTTTATTTTATTTTTAAACTTTACATAATTGTATTAGTTGTTTTAAGGAATGTATAGATTGCATTTCTTATACCATTCTAAGTTGCTTCAATCTTGTCCGACTCCTTGGAACCTTTTGGACAGTAGCCTGCCAGGCTCCTCTGTGCTTGGGATTCACCAAGTAAGAATGCTGGACTGGGTTGCTATTTCCCACTCCAGGGGATCTTCCCGACCCATAGATCGAAATTGCACCCATTTCCTCTCCTACACTGGCAGGTGGGTTCTTTACCTCTAGCGCCACTTGGGAAGCCATTGCATTTTTTATAAGGCATGTCATATTTTAACTGATTTAGAATAGTATCAACTCCACAATAAGTTTTTAACACAGATATTTATTTAAAATTTTACTGTAATTTCATTATAATATAGTAGTTTTTACCACCAGTATGCTGCTGCTGCTGCTACTACTAAGTCGCTTCAGTCATGTCCAACTCTGTGTGACCCCATAGACGGCAGCCCACCAGGCTTCCCCGTCCCTGGGATTCTCCAGGTAAGAACACTGGAGTGGGTTGCCGTTTCCTTCTCCAATGCATGAAAGTGAAAAGTGAAAGTGAAGTCGCTCAGTCGTGTCCAACTCCTAGTGACCCCATGGACTGCAGCCCACCAGGCTCCTCCATCCATGGGATTTTCCAGGCAAGAGTGCTGGAGTAGGGTGCCAGTGCCTTCTCCGTACCACCAGTATATTAATCAGTAAAATCAAACATTCTCAAAATGTGATCTATGAACTAGCAGCATCATGATCCACTAGGGCTTTGTTAAAAATATAAGTTCTTATAAACCAACTGTAGCCCTAATGAATAAAAATAAATAAATAAATAAAAAACTCTTAGAGCAGGGCCCAGCAATTGTTTTAACAGACCACTCATGTGATTCTAATGTACATTAAATTTTGTGTATTCCTGTCTTAATTAATTGATTTAGTTCTAGACCTTTGTGTACTCATTCAAGTATCCTTCTATTAATACATTTATTTTTCATTTATAAATATCTTAATATTTTCAAAATAGAGTTAAATAAACAGAGATTAATAAGGCAAAGTCCCTTAATTAATGATATGTCAGAAAGAGGAGAATTCACCCCAAATTTCCCAACAATTACATATGCTAGGTGCAAAGAATTATGTGGACATGGGAGGGGTCTGTTTTAGGATAATATGTAATATTCTCAAATCTCATGATTACTGACTGAGTTGACACATAGAAAATCTGTGACACCTAAGTATTGTGGATTTCTCCTGCAACAGTTATTAGCTCTGTGAGTAGAGGCACATATTAGAAAGAAATTTGTACTTAATAGCATTAGGATTTTAGCTCAGTTAAAGAGAGTGATACAATTTTAGAAGTAGGCATAATGATGAATTTCACTTGGGTAAGGTGGAGGGAAGTATGATGGTATGTGGGAAGGGAGGGAGGCAGGCAATATAGATTCCTAGTTAAATCAACTGATTGAAGTTCTAGGGGATTCTAAGATTGCTAAAAATGAAGTATCATTGGTGATAAGTAGGCTAAGTAGGTAATCATAATTAACATGTGGAACACTTTGAAATATTGAAGTAACTGCAGATCTGGGTAATAAAATGCCTAGGATATAGCCATGGAGGTAATAGAAGTAGGGAACGTATCAGTCTCAAGAGTGAAGCACAATTCTATTGCCTGAGATGTCAGGTTGTTGATTACATTGAACATTGAATATGTTTGGGACATTGACTTTAACTCAGAATTTGTATATGATCTCTAGGTTGAAAACTGTGAAGTTCAGAAGATGAAGATCATGGTATCTGGACCCATCACTTCATGTGAAATAGATGGGGAAACAGTGGAAACAGTGTCAGGCTTTATTTTGGGGGGCTCCAAAATCAGTGCAGATGGTGATTGCAGCCGTGAAATTAAAAGATGCTTACTCCTTGGAAGAAAAGTTATGACCAACCTAGATAGCATATTGAAAAGCACAGATATTACTTTGCCAACAAAGGTCCATCTAGTCAAGGCTATGGTTTTTCCTGTGGTCATGTATGGATGTGAGAGTTGGACTCTGAAGAAGGCTGAGCACAGAAGAATTGATGCTTTTGAGCTGTGGTGTTGGAGAAGACACTTGAGAGTCCCTTGGACTGCAAGGAGATCCAACCAGTCCATTCTGAAGGAGATCAGCCCTGGGATTTCTTTGGAAGGAATGATGCTAAAGTTGAAACTCCAGTACTTTGGCCACCTCATGCAAAAAGTTGACTTATTGGAAAAGACTCTGATGCTGGGAGGGATTGGGGGCAGGAGGAAAAGGGGACGGCAGAGGATGAGATGGTTCGATGGCATCACTGACTCGATGGACGTGAGTCTGAGTGAACTCCGGGAGTTGGTGATGGACAGGGAGGCCTGGTGTGCCGTGATTCATAGGGTCGCAAAGAGTTGGACACGACTGAGCTACTGAACTGAACTGAACTGTATGATTAAAAATATCAGAGAATGTATCAACATACAGTATGTGTCTTTTTCTGTGTGACTTATTTCTCTAAGCATAATGCCCTCCAAGATCCACCTATGTTGTTTCAAATAGAAAATTTTTATTATTTTCATTGCTGAATAGCATTCCATTGCATATATCTCCCACATTATCTTCATTCATTCAGTTTTGATGGGCACATGGGTTGCTTTTATATCTTGGCTATTGTAAACAATGCTTACATGTATTTTTTTTTAATAGTGTTTTTATTTTCTTCAAATATACATCCAGGAGTGGATTTTCTCAGTCACATGGTAGTTCTAATTTTAGTTTCTTTGGGAACCTCTGTACTATTTTCCACAGTGGTTGCACCAGTTTTCTTTCCCAACATTATACAAGGGTTCCCTTTTCTCCACATCCTTGCCAACATTTGTTATTTGTGATCTTTTTTAATGATAGCCATTTTGACAATTGTAAGATGATATCTCTGTGGTTTTGATTTGAATCTCTCTGATGATTAGTGATGTTGAGCATCTTTGCATGTTTTTATTGGCCATCCATGTGATTTCTTTGGAAAGATGCCTATTGAAATTTTCTGCCCATTTTTTAATCAAGCTCTTTGGGACTTTTTTGGGTTTGAGTTGTACATAAAAATCACTTTATGGAATTATGCAGAATCTAAAAAATAAAACAAGCTAGTGGATATAACAAAAAAGAAAGACTCATGGAGACAGACTAGTGGTTACCAGTGGAGACAAGAAAGCAGGGAGGGACATAATAGGTATAAGGGATTAAGAGATATAAACTATTATCTGTAAAATAAATAAGATAAGGGACATATTGTATAGCTAGGGACTATAGCCAATATTTTATAATAACTATAGAGTATAGTCTATATTTGTGAATCACTATATTGTATACATGAATCATATATTTTAAATCAACTATGTGCTTAGTCACTCAGTCATGTCCCAATCTGCAACTCCATGGACTGTAACCCACCAGGCTCCTCTGTCCATGGGATTCTCCAGGCAAGAATACTGGAGGAGGTTGCCATTTCCTCCCTCAGGAAATCTTTTCAACCAAGGGATCGAATCCAGGTCTCCCATACTGCAGGCAGATTCTTTACTGTCCATCTAGTCAAAACTATGTTTTTTTCCAGTAGTTATGTATGGATGTGAGAGCTGGACTACAAAGAACCTGAGTGCCAAAGAATTGATGCTTTTGAACTGTGGTGTTGGAGAAGACTCTTGAGAGTCCCTTGGACAGCAAAGAGATCCAACCAGTCCATACTAAAGGAAATCAGTCCTGAGTATTCATTTGAGGGGCTGATGCTGAAGCTGAAATTCCAATACTTTAGCTACCTGATGCAGAGAACTGACTGATTTGCAAAGACCCTAATGCTGGGAAAGATTGAAGCCAGGAGGAGAAGGGAATGACAGAGGATGAGATGGTTGGATGGCATCACTGACTCGATGGACATGAGTTTGAGTAAGCTCTGGGAGTTGGTGATGGATAGGGAAGCCTGGCATGCTGTGGTCCATGGTGTTGTAAAGAGTCGGACACGACTGAGTGACTGAACTGAATTGAGATAATACTATGTGTCTACTTCAATCTGTTCACATTTTGAATTATACTCATGGTTTTCAAATGTTGATTCAAACTTGCATTCATATGATAAATCCCACTTATTCATGATTATTTTTATATTTCACTGGATTCAATTTGTTAAAATTTCATTCATAAATTTAACATCCATTTTTTCATGAATGATACTTTTCTGCAGTTAATTATACTGTATTTTTCTGGTTTTAGTATTACAAAACACTGACTTTAAAAACTGTGTTGCAAATTGTTTCTTTTTCTCCTATTTCTGAAAAGCTTGTACAGACATGGTACTTGTTCAACAAATGTGTGATACAGCTTGCCAGTTAAGTCATCTGAACCTAAAGTTTTGTCCACTGAAGCTTTAAAACTATAAATTTATCTTAAAATAGGTATAGTATAAGTCATCTATTTTTTCTTGAATAAACTTTGCTAATTTATAACTTTAAGAAATACTAAGTATCATCAAGGTTGTCAAATTTATCCTTTAATTTATATGTTCTGAGGTCTTAATTCTTCACTTTGTCATTAGTTATTCTCTTTTAATTTTTGTCAGTTTGTCTATACTTGATAAATATTACTGTTCTGTTTGATGAATTTTAGCTTTGGTTCTATGAGTTACTTGTTTCTATTGTCAGGTTTACAGTTTTGTTCTTTCAGATTTACTTTTTCTTTTCTCCTACTCTCTCTGGATTAAATTTACCCTTTATTTTCTAGCTTATTAAAGAAAAACATAAGATAATTTGAGATGATCTCTTCTAATATAAATATTTAATACCATAAATTAAACATTTAGCAGAATTCCACAAATTTTGATATTTTGCACTCAATTCAACTTTCTTCTAATTTTATTTATGACTTTCTCTTTGACATATGGGTTCTTTAGAGGTGTGATCTCTGATTTTCAAATATTTGTATATATTCCAGTTATCTTCCTATATCAGCATTTTCTCCCATTTCATTATAGTAAGAGATAATTTGTGTGATTTCTATTTTTAAACAAAATATGCTGAGGTATCTATTATAACAAAGAATATGATCTTTATTGGAGAAAGCTCTTGTGTGTTTGAAAATACTGTATCTTCTGCCATTTTGGAGGGAGTAGTCTACATTTTTCAATTAGGTCCTCTTGTTGATGTTGTACAAGTCTACTCTGTCCTGGTTGATTGTATGCTTTTTCACAAGTTATTCACACAGGAGTGTAGGAGTCTTACAAGTACAAATGTGGATTTGTCTATTTCTCTTTTCATTTCTCTTAGTTTTTGTTCCATGTGTTTTGAAGTTCTATATAAGGTGCATGTGCATTTACTACTATTATATCTTCTTGTTAAATTGACCTGTTTTTCTTCATTTACTGTGTTTTAATTCCTAAAGTTGTTCCTTTTTTTTGAATATTAAAAAGTATATTTTGTATTATATTATTATTACCAGTAAAGCATTATTTTGATCAAATATTTTGTGAAATACAGTTTTTATCTTTTCATATACCATTTTATTTTAAAAGTGGATTTTAATAGACAATACATTATCAGGTGTTTGCTTTTTATACAATTTTACAATCTGTATTTTTAACTGGTATGGTTATTCTATTCATATTTAATCTAATATTGATATGGTTGGATTTAAGTATTCTATTTCATTATCCTCTGATATATTTCCTGTGACTTTTTCCTTTTATTCCACTTCCCTTGCCTTCTTTTAGGGATTCCCTGATAGCTCAGTTGGGAAAGAATCCGCCTGCAATGCAGGAGGCTCTGCTTCGATTCCTGGGTGGGGAAGATCCCCTGGAAAAGGGATACGCTATCCACTCCAGCGACTTCCCTGGTGGCTCAGACGGTAAAGCGTCTGTCTACAAAGCGGGAGACCTGGGTTCGATCCCTGGGTTGGGAAGATCCCTTGGAGAAGGAAATGGCAATCCACTCCAGTACCATTGCCTGGAAAGTCTCATGGACAGAGGAGCCTAGTAGGCTACAGTCCATGGGGTCTCAAAGAGTCGGACATGACTGCGTGACTTCACTCACTAGCTAGTAAAGAATCCTCCTGCAATTGGGAGACCTGGGTTTGATCCCTGGGTTGGGAAGATATCCTGGAGAAGGGAAAGGCTACTTAATCCGATATCCTGGCCTGAACAATTCCATGGACTGCATTGTCCATGGGGTTGCAATGAATTGGACACAACTGAGCAACTTTCCCTTTCAGTGTTTTTAATATTCTATTTTATAACTATTGAATTTTTGTCCATATCTATATTTGTATATATATGCATCTATCATCTTACCATCTTCCTTCCTTCATTCCTTCACTCTCCTTTCCTTATTTCTTAGTGGTTCCTCTAGGGTTATCAATATACATATCAAAACTTTTACAGTCTAGCTGATTGTTAATATTTGCAACTTGAAACAAAATGTGGAAGACCTTCAAACATATAAGTATCTTTACTTCTTATAACAATTGTATAATTTTTGATTTAAATGCTCATATACATTTTAAATAACTTGAGATTACAAAAGTAGTCATTTTTATTTTCTCAGATGTCACTCTTTTTTTTTTTTTTTGCTTTTTCTATTGCTGTAGTATCATGTCCCCTTGATATCATGCCATTTCAGCCTATAGAACTGTTTTTTTGGTTTTTTTTTAACATTTTCTTAATGCAGTTATATTGGCAATACACTTTCTTAGTTTTTCTTCATCAAGAATAACATTAATTTATCTTTCTTTCTGGTAAGGAATTCTGCATATGGAATTCTGTGTTAACAGTTTTTCCTTTCAGAACTTTAAAGATATTCTTGTCTTCTGGCTTCCATTATTTTTGATGAGAAATCCACAAATACTCCAATTTTTTATATCAATAGGTAATATGTGAGTTTTTCTATGGAAAAAGAAGTGGCAACCCATTCCATTATTCTTGCCTGGAGAATCTCATAGAGATAGGAGCCTGGTGGGCTATATTAAAAAGTTCACAAAGAGTGGGACATGACTAAATAACTGAGTACTCACTTTTTCTAGCTCTTTTCAAGATGTGTGTACATAGATACACATATATACTCATGTATAATGTATGTATACATTATATATATGCTGTGCTGTGCTAAGTTGTTTCAGTTGTGTCTGACTTTTTGCGACCCCATGGACTGTAGCCCACCAGACACTTCTGTCCATGGGTTCTCCAGGCAGGAATACTGCAGTGGGTTGCCATTTCCTTCTCCAGGGGATCTTCTCAACCTAGGGATCAAACCCCCATCTCTCATGTCTTATGCCTCGACAGGTAGATATTTTGCCAGTAGTGCCACCTGGAAAGGACACATTATCAATTCAGTTCAGTTCAGTCGCTCAGTCGTGTCCGACTCTTTGCGACCCCATGAATCCTAGCACACCAGGCCTCCCTGTCCATCACCAACTCCCGGAGTTCACCCAGACTCACGTCCATCGAGTCAGTGATGCCATCCAGCAATCTCATCCTCTGTCATCCCTTCATTCTTTCTGGAGTTATTTCTCCACTGATCTCCAGTAGCATATTGGGCACCTACTGACCTGGGGAGTTTCTCTTTCAGTATCCTATCATTTTGCCTTTTCATACTGTTCATGGGGTTCTCAAGGCAAGCATACTGAAGTGGTTTGCCATTCCCTTCTCCAGTGGACCACATTTTGTCAGATCTCTCCACCATGACCCGCCTGTCTTGGGTTGCCCCATGGGCATGGCTTAGTTTCATTGAGTTAGACAAGGCTGTGGTCCTAGTGTGATTAGATTGACTAGTTTTCTGTGAGTATGGTTTCAGTGTGTCTGCCCTCTGATGCCCTCTTGCAACACCTACCGTCTTACTTGGGTTTCTCTTACCTTGGGCATGGGGTATCTCTTCACGGCTGCTCCAGCAAAGTGCAGCCGTTGCTCCTTACCTTGGACGAGGGGTGTCTCCTCACCGCCGCCCTTCCTGACCTGGGATAGCTCCTCTAGGCCCTCCTGCGCCTGCACACCTACCGCTCCTTGGACGTGGGGTTGGTCCTCCTGGCCGCCACCCCTGTATATATGTATAAAAAAACTTGCATTGTATATATATTATTTACAAGTGTGTGTGTAAATACATATGTCTATTTTGGAATTCATTAATTTTATTTCATCTGTAAATATATAAATGTATAATAAAGCTTTATAATCTTTGATAAATTTGCTCTTTAGAGAATTGCTTATATTTCCCTGATTCCTAAATGTATATTGTCTAAACTTTGATTCTTGCTAAAATCTTTTAGAAAATGTTGCTCTCATTCGTCTTTGTTTTGTCCTGTATGTTTTGACCACACGTTCTATCT
>NW_011494748.1:1569659-1581783 GCF_000754665.1 Bison bison bison | reverse complement strand
CCACTGATCTCCAGTAGCATATTGGGCACCTACTGACCTGGGGAGTTTCTCTTTCAGTATCCTATCATTTTGCCTTTTCATACTGTTCATGGGGTTCTCAAGGCAAGCATACTGAAGTGGTTTGCCATTCCCTTCTCCAGTGGACCACATTTTGTCAGATCTCTCCACCATGCCCCGCCTGTCTTGGGTTGCCCCATGGGCATGGCTTAGTTTCATTGAATTAGACAAGGCTGTGATCCTAGTGTGATTAGATTGACTAGTTTTCTGTGAGTATGGTTTCAGTGTGTCTGCCCTCTGATGCCCTCTTGCAACACCTACCGTCTTACTTGGGTTTCTCTTACCTTGGGCATGGGGTATCTCTTCACGGCTGCTCCAGCAAAGTGCAGCCGTTGCTCCTTACCTTGGACGAGGGGTATCTCCTCACCGCCGCCCTTCCTGACCTTCAACATGGGATAGCTCCTCTAGGCCCTCCTGCGCCTGCACACCCACCGCTCCTTGGACGTGGGGTTGGTCCTCCTGGCCGCCACCCCTGTATATATGTATAAAAAAACTTGCATTGTATATATATTATTTACAAGTGTGTGTGTAAATACATATGTCTATTTTGGAATTCATTAATTTCATTTCATCTGTAAATATATAAATGTATACTTTTCACTGACTTGTGTCATTTTCAACCATTATCTTACAATTTTTTCTACCTGAGACTTTTTTTTCCCCTACTCTCTGTGACTCCATGACATTAGTGTTATCCTTTTGTTATTATCCCAACAGACCCTTAGTCTAAGATTTTGATTTTTTATCTTTTCACCACTCTTCTGATTAGACCATTTCTAATGACCAGTTTAATAACTTTTCTCTCAAAATTTCCATCTTACTCAAGTTCATCTATTAATTTTTTAGAATATACTATATGGTCATGTTTTTAATTGCTTCTGGATTCTTTTTATAATTTTTATCTTCCATTAATTTGTGGTGTTTTTTTGTTTACCTTAAACATAATTTAATAAAGCTTTATAATCTTTGATAAATTTGCTTTTTAGAGAATTGCTTATATTTCCCTGATTCCTAAATGTATATTGTCTAAACTTTGATTCTTGCTAAAATCTTTTAGAAAATGTTGCTCTCATTGGTCTTTGTTTTGTCCTATATGTTTTGACCACACGTTCTATCTCATTTACTATAGATGATGGTTCAAATGTCAGTATTAGTCTTCAAGACTTTGTTATGCTACTTGGAAGTTGATCCATGAATGTGTCCCACATGTATTAACCTGGATGCTATTTTATATCATATTTCAATTCCCAAAGATGTTGCTGTGCTGCTTTGAATTGGCCTGTGGATGTACAGCTCAGGAGTGAGACAGGAACTAGTAGAGTTTCACAGACAGAATTGTGGAATGTCCTTCTCTTCTCTCCAGAATACTTCCTGCTCTCTCCTGCTGACAGGGGTCCCATTTCCAGGATAAACTAGCCAGAGAATAAATAGGATTTATTTTGGTGATTTAGTGACTACCACATGGCTGCTTATATTTTTGCAACTGGGGCATTACCTCAGAAAAAAGCAAGAGTAAAAGAGAATAATCCCCTCCTCCACCACAACCAAGACTTCAAGATTTTTTTTAAATGTAATTATTTATTTATGGTTTTATCGGGTCTTAGTTGGGGCATGTGGGCTCATTCATTGCAACTCACGGGCTCTAGAGGACACAGGCTCAGGAGTTGCAGTGCACAGTACTACTCCACAGTACATGGGATCTTAGTTCCCAAACCAGGGATTGAACATATGGCCCTTTCATTGGAAGGCAGTTTCATAACCGCTAGACCACCTGGGAAATGCAGTCTTCAGGTTTTCACTCTCACACACAAGCCACTCTATTTTGAGCATTTTCAGAATTGTCAGATAGTTATTTTTTGATTTTTGTCCAATAACTTTTAGATGTTTTCAGAAAGAAATGGCTTTTGGAGGAACAAGAATTGACTTTTTAAAACATGTTTATTTTATATTAAAAAATAAAAGTCATTATTTTTGGAACTCCTTATAAATTATATAGATATGCCTGGAATGAAGGAGACCCAGGTTCAATCCCTCAGTTAGGAAGATCCCCTGGAGAAGGGAATGGCAACCCACTCCAGTATTTTTGCCTGGAGAATTCCATGGACTGAGGAGCCTGTTGGGGCTACAGTTCATGGGGTAACAAAGAGTTGGAAACGACTGCACAAGAGTTGGAGTGACTAGCACTTTCACTTTGAAGATAAATTTTACTTGAAATCCTACTTTTTGATGGGGTTAAATTCCAACATTTAGGCTATTCTTAATATCCTTTCAATTTCCCTTAAAAACCATATTTTAAGGTTAAATCTTAAAACCATTGACACCCACAGATTCTGATTTGCACTTGTTTTTTAGAGCTTTTTTTGTGTGTGTGAAGAATTTTAAGTTTTAAAAAAGTTTTTAAACTCTTTGGAACATTTATTGTCATGGATTATCTGCCATTCTTAAAACATTTTCACCTTTGTCTCAAAAATGTCCCTCTTATGATTTTACCCTTGCTTCTGTAAATTGCCACCTATCACCCAAAACTAGAGTCCTCTATAATCAGAAAAAATATCTGAGATTTTCACTGTTATCTTGTATAATGTGTAGTTTAAAGCCTGTCACATATTGAATAGGGAAACAAAGCATTATTATTTTTTCTCTTTTCTGTATTAAATAGGCATGTGCTTATTGTGCTTAATGCTTCTCTGTATTCTATAGGTTTTGGATATTTTAATACTTTGCTCTTTATCCAATTATTTGTTAGTGTTTCCTTTAAGGAGTATCAGTGAGTACTAAATGCAATGTATTACAAACACTCTATTTCCGTTCCCTTCTATTTTTGAATATATTTTAATGGAAGACATAATTAAAATGTCAAGTTGGTGCCTCATATCGATCTTCATTCAGTTAGGAACTCTTGCTCCTAATTTATTTTCCTTGACTTGTAAAGCTCCCTTCTCTCATTCTGCCTTGATTAGATTAATTTTTGAAACTGAATATTGTGCTTAATATAATATTTCCCCAATTTCATTGTATAAAGTTGGGCTTATTTTCTCAAAATATTTTATTTTTTTACTTGTATGGTCTCTTTGAAGTTCATGTTATATCTTTTTTTGGGGAGGGGGCAGGCTATACATACATGACATTTATGCATAAGCATGTCTTTAAATATTCTCCTGAGCACAAAACTACTTCTAGTCAAATCTCAGATACAATATGTACTTCTTTGGTTACACTGGCCAGTTAATCAACACTATGTGGGTACAATTATGTTCGATTAATGATGAATCTTTCTCCTTTAATGGAGTTTAGTATTTTTTTTTAAAGATATACATACAACTTAACTTTCAATTTCTTTGTCATTTAAAGATTTATTGTAAAGATAAATCTTTATGCCCACATACAGTCTGATAAAGCTACCATTTTTGAAAATACAAAATATCTTCTGTAGGCCAGATGTTTAAGCTACTTGACAGATGTTGTAGCCCTACTTTAGCTTCTCAATCAGTCTTTTAGATAGATTTACTGCTTTTTTTGTGTGCAAGAAGTACTCAGTTTTAGTAAAGATGCCAATAATTTCATATGCAATGACCTTGGCATGAAGTGACATTTCCAAAATCATAAAACAGCAGCTGTGTGAAATTCATTATTTATCTTTTTTATACACAATATGTTTACTTTTGAATTTTACTTTTTTTCCTTATAAATATAATTCAGTAGCTTGTTACTTTGAAGTTCTACATAAAGGAAAATGTATAAGTGCTCATAATAATATAAGATATTTAACTCGTCAAGATTCTAACTGAAATCATTTACTTTAAAGAAATGTTTAAGAATTCACTGTATAATAGTCAAAATAATCATAAAAGGTTAATTACTGTATGTTTTTTGCACCCATTTGTATTTCCTTAAGAAATAGACATTGGATCATTAAAAAAAAATGTTGTTTTATTTAAGTCTAGAGCAACTTTTGAATCAGGAAAATAACAAGCAATAAAAAACATGACTTTATAAAATATTCATACCATCATCTGAAAATCACTTTCTTATGAAAAAATACATCTATAACATTTTTTAGTACTAATCAATGAAGAAAATATGGAAAAAACTTTAATACTTTGTGATATGCTAGGCTTGCCATTATTCAATGTTAAATGATGTTAATAGCTAAATATACAACAGAGAATATAAATATCATGCTTAAGTGTGATGCTATGTGTATTTGAAAAATAAATAATGTAAATAAAATGAAAACTAATTTAAGTTCCCAAGATTGTGATTCATGGCAGTTGTGTGGTCTTTAATTTTCAAGATTACTTGGTTTTGTGTAGTTCTGTTTTTGTTTTTAAAAATTCTATTTCATAGTTTTCAGTGATTTTTTGAAACAATTTTATATATTGAGATAGCATAAATTTGAGAAAATATAGTTCTTTTACAAGTTTTCTAAGAATTATTGAATAAAATGAGTCAAGATAGCATGATGTTGAGGAAAAATAAGAGCAGCATTTTCATTTAAGCAGTTAAAAAATGTAGTGATATAAATTATTTTTTCTGAGTTACTCCACAGCCTAATACAATTATAATGCACAGTAAAGAATTCCCTATTTCTTATTATTTCTATTAAGTAATACAAAACAATGAATAAAACATATGTCCTTTAAATGTCCAGTGGGTCTTAGTGTCTGTCTTTTAATTTATTTTTTGTTGATATTTTTCAACTACCACTCTTTGTTTATATCTGGCATGTGTTCTTTGTGATTGACTGTATTATTCACATCAAAAATTTCAAACAGTAATATTTTCTTAAGGAAAATGACACATACAGATGAAAAAGGCATAGAGTAATTTATAAGTTATAAAAGAAAACTGATTTTATTCTATTCAGCCTGACATGTATAGACTTATCACAGTCTTAATGATGCAGTGCAGATAGTGCAGATTTCTGGAGCATATATCCCACTTTTCATTCTTTAGTAAATTAATTAGTCTTGGTACACATTACTGCCTTTTTGATGAGAGTCGGCTTCCTTGTGATGTTCTTGATCTTAGAGGAAATGCTTTCAGCTTTTTACCACTGGTTAAAATGTTAGCTATAAGTTTGTTATATATAGCTTTTATTGTATTGAGGTTTGCTTACTCTGTATTGACTTTGTTGAGCCTCTTCATGAAAAATGGATGTAAAATTTTCTCAAAAAAATTTTTTATCTATAGAGATGACTGTATGATTTCTATTCCTCAGTTTTTTAACATGGAATATCATATGACTGATTTGCAATCAATTGTATTGAACCTTCCTTGCATCCCTGGAAAGATGTATGATCTTTTTAATATATTGTTAAATTTGGTTTCCTTTTATTTTCATTGAAAAATGTTACCTCTATGTTCATCAGTGACCTGTAATTTTAATTTTTTACACAATATCTTTGTCTCATTAGTATCAAAGTAATGCTGGCCTCATACAATGAGTTTAAAACATTATTTTCAGTGAAATTATGGAAATAGTTTGAGAAGAATATAACTCTTTAAATATTTGGTAAAATACACCTCTGAAGCAGTCTGGTTCTGAATTCCTGTTCTGTCTTGGGAGACTCTGCATTTCTAGGAATTCGTTAATTTCTTCTAAGTTGTTCATTTTATTATTATTTTTTCCAATTCTGGCCTGAAGTTCAAACAAATTTTAATAACCTTGCAGTTTTGCTCTCTCTTCCTCTCATTCATGTTTGCTGTTTTGACACCATATTTTGTATCAATTTGTTTTATGTACCCCTTAAGTACTTACTGTGGATACTAATGATTTATTACCTTTGTCTTTCAACATTTTTACTGGCTTTGCACATGGTTAATGAATTCCCTTAACTGTATATTTTCCTTTATAGAAGAGACACTTTCATAATTTTCATGTTTCTAATTGTGGCCTTTTCTTTTTAATTTAGAGAAGCTCCTTTAACATTTCCTGTAAAGCTGGTTTGGTGATGTTGAAATCTTTTAGCTTTGGATTGTTTGTAAAACTTTTTATCTTTCCATAAAATCTGAATGAAATCCTTGCCAAGTAGAGTATTCTTGGTTGTAAGTTTTCCTTTGATCACCTTAATTGTATCATGCCACCTTCTTCTGGACTACAGTTTGTGTTGAAAAGTCAGGTGCTAGCTTTATGGAAGATGTTTTGCAGGTGACTTGTTGCTTTTCCTTTGCAACATTTGATATTCTGTCTTTATCTTTAATTTTGACATTTTACAATGTGTCTTTATGTGGTCCTCTTTGAGTTGATCCTGTTTAGGACTCTGTGCTTCCTGGACCCAGTTAGCGATGTTTTCAGGTATTATATCTTCAAATGTGCTTTCTGCCCCTTTCTCTCTCTCTTATTCTTCTTTCTGTTTCCTTTCCCAGTTAGCGATGTTTTCAGGTATTATAACTTCAGATGTGCTTTCTGCCCCTTTCTCTCTCTCTTATTCTTCTGGGACCCCTATAATGTGAGTATTAGTATGCTTAATGTTATCTCGGTGGTCTTTTAAACTGTGCTCATTTTACAAAATTCTTTATTTTCTTCTGTTTAGCTTTAGTGATTTCCACTACTCTATTTTAGGTCACTGGTCTGGTCCTTTGTATCATCTAATATATTGTTGATTCCCTCTAGTGTATTTTTCATTTCAGTTATTGTAGTCTTCATGTCTACTGGTTCTTATTTACATTTTCAAACTGCTTGTTTAAAATGTCTAACTTCTTACTCTGTTCATCCAATTTTCTCTCAAGATCTTTGAACATCTTTATCTCCTCTTCATTCATCATCTGGGGTTTTGTCTTGTTTATTTGTTTACATACTTCTGTCACTTCATTTTGCCTAATTTACTGTTTTTATTTCCATGTATTTTGTAGGTTGGTTGTGTTCACCAATCTTGTAGAAGTGGTGATTTATAGGAACATGTATGAGTCCGAGCACCACACTCCTCTCTGGTCACAGAGCTGTATGTTTTGAGTGCCCCTTTATTTGGGCAGTTTCATTCCTTTTGTTTCAGCAGGCTGACTGCTGTCCATGATCTGGTAGACATGGCTTTCCCTTTTTTCTGGTTAGTTGTCAAGCCTTGGCTTATGCAGAGGTTGCTGATGACTGGTGGGTGGACCTGGGTCATGAGTTGTCTACCTGCAGAGTTCCAGTGGGTCTGAGGATTTGTGCTAGCCCACTAGTGGATTGAACTGGTTTCTGGGGTGGGTATGTTGCAGGGACTGGGGATCCTGTATCTAATGTCATCCACCTAATGGATGGGATTTGTTCCTAAAAAGGCTGGCTATGGAGTCCAAGGTATATAAAATCTGGTATCAGTCTGCTGGGCAGTGTGTCTGGATCCCAGGATGGCTGCCTTAGGGGTCCATTTTGTTTTAGAGCTGGTGTCAGCCTGTTGGTCAGTGAGCCAGGGGCTTTCTGGGGTTGGTTTTGGCCACTCTTGGGTGAATCCAGGGCTCAGAGTGTCCCAAGGATCATGCTGGTTTACTGGTGGGTGGAGCTGAGTGCTGAGGTCTAGGGCAATAGGGCCTTGGAGGTCCAATAGCTGGTGTCAGCCCACAGGAGGGAGGGGTAGATCCTGGGGCATCTGACTGAGGTGCCCACATTATCCCAGAGCTGGTGTAGTTGTATTGGTGAGTGGGGCCAAGGCCTAGGTGGTTTCAAGTCTAATACCAGCTCACTGGCATGCAGCATCAAGTCCCAGGGTTTCTGGCCCTAGGGATATTGTGGGTGTTATGTTGATCCCCTAGTTGTGGATTTGAGGCTCAAGTTGTCCTGGGATTGTTTGCTACACAGGCGGGTGGGTGAGGCTAGTGAAAAGCTAGTTCTGGCCCTCTAATGGGCATATCTGAGTCTTGGGGTCTCTGGCTGCATGGCTATGGCTGTCCTAGAGCTAGTGCTGGCCCCATGGTGTGTGGAGCTGGGTCCTGGGCCCTCTGGTGGACATAACTTTATCCTGGGATAGTTGTGGACTCAGGAGGTTGAGAGGCAGACTGTCTTCTGGTGGGTGAGGCTATGTCTTCAGTTGGCTGATAGCTTGGCCTAAGGCATCCCAGTATAGGCACTGATAGGCTGCTGAGCAGGTCTGGGTTCCAAACTTAATAAGATAGAGGGAGTATTCTAAAATGGTGCTTCTCAGCACCAGTGTCCACATAGTAGAATGACCTCCCCAAAATGCCTGCCAACAGTGTTTATGTCCACAAGGTGAGCTCTGGTTGCCTTCTGCCTCACTAGGAGGCTCTCCATATGAGCAGATAGGTCTCACCCAGGCTCCTTTCAACTTGCTGCTGCCCTGAGACATAGAGTGTGTGAGATTTTGTGTGTGCTTTTTAGGAGCAGAGTCTCTATTTTCCTCATCCCTCTGGCTTTCCTAGAAGTAAGTTCCTAGTCTTCAAAACCAAATATTCTGGAGGGTCATTTTCTTAGTGCAAGATCCCCAGGAGAGGAGCTCAATGTGGGTCTTGAATCATGTGTTTCTTGGTAAGAAACTTCAATTCTAATTGCTTTTCTGTTTATCCCTCCCCACCCCTCAACCACCCCAGGAGTATGCGTTTCCTGTCTCATTGTGGTTTATTTTTTATAACTTTAGGTATAGAACATATTTTCTGCTAGTCTTCTTGTCTTTCTCATCAATAGTTGCTATTTGCTATTGCTATTGCTAAGTCACTTCAGTCGTGTCCAACTCTGTGTGACCCCATAGACGGCAGCCCATCAGGCTTCTCCGTCCCTGGGATCCTCCAGGCAAGAATACTGGAGTTGGTTGCCATTTCCTTCTCCAATGGATGAAGGAAAAAAGTGAAAGTGAAATCACACAGTCCTGTGTGACTAAGCAACCCCATGGACTGCAGCCTACCAGGCTCCTCCATCCATGGGATTTTCCAGGCAAGAGTACTGGAGTGGGTTGCCATTGCCGTCTCCACTATTTAAATTGGTGTAATTTTTAAGTGAAGGTACGCTTGGGGTCCTTCTATTCCATTTTTTGGCCATTTTCTCGACCACTGTGTGTTACAGACTATAGCCAGTCGAGGGAATGGCCGACATGGTGCAGTACAAGGACACTGAACTCATCTTCACTTAAAAATTACAGCAATATTTTTTTTTCATCCTTCTTCATTTTCTTTTGGTATTCTTTGACAGTTTGCCTTCTCCTCCTTCTATATGCTTTAGTGTCAGTTATTGGTCCATACCTTAAACAGTTCTCTCTCCTGAGGAGACTTCATCCATAATCTTTCTTAGTTACCATTTAGAAATACAGTTGAGAACTATAATTGAAATTCCAAGCCCATTTATTTATTTGCTTTTGATATTTCCAATAGATCAAATAGACAATTAAAACTCAATATGCCAAAAGCTGAATTTATCCTCAGTGCCTCTCTTGTTCTCTACTCCTGACACTCTTACCACTAAAATTCCACCTTCCCCCATGTTCTTGGTGAGGGGAACCAGTCATGCCAGTTGGTATCCTAGACATTATTCCTGACTCACTATTTTCTCTCATTCCAATATTCTGTCATATCCTGACATCCACCATTTAAATTCTTTTCCAATGTATCCACTTGATGTTTTTAATCACTAGTTCTTGACAAGCACAAGATTCTTCTTGATTATTATGATTAATTGTACAAACTGTAACACTTTTGAACATGAAAATACTGATACAGTCACTTACTATGAATACAACTGAAAATAAATAATAAGTGTACTCTCCTTGAGATCTGGACATTATAGTTATCCCTCCTTTATAGGTCTTACCTTATCAATGCTTGATCCTACACCCAATCACTCTCTCCACTGCAAGAAGAGTTAATTTTTCTAATGCAAACTCAATACAGCAATAATGTTTTTTTGCATTGCTTTTAGAATAACAATATGATTCCTAACATGATATGTAAGGCCTTCGATAATCTGGATCTTACCTACATCCTAAAATGCATCCTATGCTCCTTTCTTTCCTGCTCATTCTGCTGCAGCCACTGGGCTTTTCTTTCAATTTCTCAAACTGCCTTTGCAATTCAGGGTTCATGGATTGTAGCCTCTAAATTATATAATTTTTCCCCTTTCATTTTGTATAGATAGTCTCGATTTTGTCTTTTTTTTTTTAATTTAATTTTATTTTTAAACTTTACAATATTGTATTAGTTTTGCCAAATATCGAAATGAATCCGCCACAGGTATACCCGCGTTCCCCATCCTGAACCCTCCTCCCTCCTCCCTCCCCTACCCTCCCTCTGGGTCATCCCAGTGCACCAGCCCCAAGCATCCAGTACCGTGCATCGAACCTGGACTGGCGACTCGTTTCAAAAGCTTAGGTCAAATATCATTTTCTCAGGGAAGCCTTCCACTGTAACCTTATTTGAGAGTAATCTCTAAAAAACACTCACAGTTGACTGGCTTTTCCTTTTTTAACCCTTCTCACATGTACTACTTAGTTTTGTAATTATTAAGTGCAGGCTTCCTACTGTAATGTCTGCCTCCTACAGGAAGCAACTTGAGTATGTCTTTCATCTTACTATCTTTAGTGACTGAAAATTCATTGTGGGAAAAAAAGTGTTTATTGAGAAAAGAGAGCTCATAAAAGGTCAAAGTAACTACTGACTAATAGAGTTTTGCAAAGAAAATGCACTGATCATAACAAACACCCTCTTCCAACAACACAAAAGAAGACTTTACACATGGACATCACCAGATGGTCAACACTGAAATCAGATTGATAATATTCTTTGCAGCCAAAGATGGAGAAGCTCTCTACAGTCAATAAAAACAAGACCAGGAGCTGACTACGGCTTAGATCATGAACTCCTTATTGCCAAATTCAGACTTAAATTGAAGAAAGTAGGGAAAACCACTAGACCATACAGGTATGACCTAAATGAAATCCCTTATGATTATACAGTGAAAGTGAGAAATAGATTTAAGGGCCTAGATCTGATAGATAGAGTGCCTGAGGAACTATGGAATGAGGTTCATGACATTGTACAGGAGACAGGGATCAAGACTATCCCCATGGAAAAGAAATGCAAAACAGCAAAATGGCTGTCTGGGGAGGCCTTACAAATAGCTGTGAAAATAAGAGAAGCAAAAAGCAAAGGAGCAAAGGAAAGATATAAGCATCTGAATGCAGAGTTCCAAAGAATAGCAAGAAGAGATAAGAAAGCCTTCTTCAGCAATCAATGCAAAGAAATAAAGGAAAACAACAGAATAGGAAAGACTAGGGATCTCTTCAAGAAAATCAGAGATACCAAGGGAACATTTCATGCAAAGATGGGCTCGATAAAGGACAGAAATGGTATGGACCTAAAAGAAGCAGAAGATATTAAGAAGAGACGGCAAGAATACACAGAAGAACTGTGCAAAAAAAGATCTTCACGACCCAGATAGTCACGATGGTATGATCACTCACCTAGAGCCAGACATCCTGGAATGTGAAGTCAAGTGGGCCTTAGAAAGCATCACTACAAACAAAGCTAGTGGAGGTAATAGAATTCCAGTTGAGCTATTTCAAATCCTGAAATGTGATGCTGTGAAAGTGCTGCACTCAATATGCCAGCAAATTTGGAAAACTCAGCAGTGGTCACAGGACTGGAAAAGGTCAGTTTTTATTCCAATCCCAAAGAAAGGCAATGCCAAAGAATGCTCAAACCACCACACAATTGCACTCATCTCACACGCTAGTAAAGTAATGTTCAAAATTCTCCAAGCCAGGCTTCAGCAATACATGAACTGTGAACTTTCAGTTGTTCAAGCTGGTTTTAGAAAAGGCAGAGGAACCAGAGATCAAATTGCCAACATCCGCGGGATCATGGAAAAAGCAAGAGAGTTCCAGAAAAACATCTATTTCTGCTCTATTGACTATGCCAAAGCCTTTGACTGTGTGGATCACAATAAACTGTGGAAAATTCTGAAAGAGATGGGAATACCAGACCACCTGATCTGCCTCTTGAGAAACCTATATGTAGGTCAGGAAGCAACAGTTAGAACTGGACATGGAACAGCAGACTGGTTCCAAACAGGAAAAGGAGTTCGTCAAGGCTGTATATTGTCACCCTGCTTATTTAGCTTCTATGCAGAGTACATCATGAGCTGTCT
>NW_011494748.1:1559622-1569559 GCF_000754665.1 Bison bison bison | reverse complement strand
GAGTACATCATGAGAAACGCTGGACTGGAAGAAACACAAGCTGAAATCAAGATTGCCGGGAGAAATATCTATAACCTCAGATATGCAGATGACACCACCGTTACGGCAGAAAGTGAAGAGGAACTTAAAAGCTCCTTGATGAAAGTGAAAGTGGAGAGTGAAAAAGTTGGCTTAAAGCTCAACATTCAGAAAATGAAGATCATGGCATCTGGTCCCATCACTTCATGGGAAATAAATGGGTAAACAGTGGAAACTGTGTCAGACTTTATTTTTTGGACTCCAAAATCACTGCAGATGGTGACTGCAGCCATGAAATTAAAAGAAGCTTACTCCTTGAAAGGAAAGTTATGACCAATCTAGATAACATATTGAGAAGCAGAGACATTACTTTACCAACAAAGGTTCGTCTATTCAAGGCTATGGTTTTTCTTTTGGTCATGTATGGATGTGAGAGTTGGACTGTGAAGAAGGCTGAGTGTCAAAGAATTGATGCTTTTGAACTATGGTGTTGGAGAAGACTCTTGAGGGTTCCTTGGACTGTAAGGAGACCCAACCAGTCCATTCTGAAGGAGATCAGCCCTGGGATTTCTTTGGAAGGAATGATGCTAAAGCTGAAACTCCAATGAAGAGTTGACTCATTGGAAAAGACTCTGATGCTGGGAGGGATTGATGGCAGGAGGAGAAGGGCACAACAGAGGATGAGATGGCTGGATGGCATCACTGACTCAATGGACATGAATCTGGGTGAACTCCGGGAGTTGGTGATGGACAGGGAAGCCTGGTGTGCTGTGATTCATGGGGTCGCAAAAAGTTGGACATGACTGAGTGACTGAACTGCACTGAACCTTGTCTGCTTGATTTTTCTTTAGTTCAGTGTTTGTTTTAGGTAATGAACCTTATCTGGCCTGATAAGGATGGTAAAAGATAAGACAATAGCACAAGAAAAAAAGTGGGCCATTTTATGTGTATGTCTGCAGTTTTAGTATTAAATTTTCATCACTTGGCATTTTAACAATGTTGTTGTCTCAAAATGGACTCTTAATTGGAAAATCTGATAGATTATTTTGAGCCTTTATCTTTTTTGTTTTTACAGCGCTAACAAGAATCTCTTTTCTAAAGATGTTTCCAAATTCTGCCATCTCCTGTTTTTCCCTCTACCTCTTTGACTGCTTCTCTGGGGTTTCCCTTCTTCCTGTCCCCTATGTTTAGACATTCTAGGAAATTCACTGATTCTATTAATAAATACTTATTTGCATGCTTTTGCCTGTTTTTAGTTATTCGTTCATTCATTCAAGTAGTATTTCTTAGGTGTCTCTTGATGCCAAACTCTTACACATGAATTGAACAAGGCAAATAAAATCCCTGCTCTTTGAGCACTTGTTAGATATACAATAATGAATAAACCATGAAAGTTTCCTGATGTGATAGGACTTGAATTTTAGTTAGTAAGGAGGGGAGGGGAGATAGGCAGGGAAGAAAAATTAATAATATAGCAAAATAACAAAATATTGTCATCTTAAGAAAATAAATCAGTCTATGTATTATTTTGAATAGTGTCATCAAGAAAGTTTCTCTTAATAGACACAATACAGGCTTCGAGTTAATTGATGAACATGCTGATCACCAATTAAGACTCAAATGAATCTACCAGATTGATGGAAATAGCAAGAGCAAAGATACTTGGGAGGGAATGGAGTTGGACATTCCAGAGTACCAAAATCTAGTGGTGATGGAAATTAGCAAAAGAAGAAATACTAACAGGATAATCACAATCTAACTATTTTTGCACTTTTCTCCTTCATAGATCATAGGTAATACTTTGGGCAATTGTAAACTGTATCTTATCCCTGGGCTATGATAAACAAATCCTTTTTTATTTCTTCTGCTATGATTTGTTTATCATGCAAAGAATGGAATGTCATCTTAGGCAACTTTGTTGTCTGCAACATCTCTTCTCACTGATGGCTCTAATGTTAATATCTTCTCTGATATCTCATCTGGCAAAGAATCCACCTGTAATGCAGGAGACCCTGCTTTGATTCCTGAGTCAGGAAGAGCCACTGGAGAAGGGATAGGCTACCCACTCCAGTATTCTTGGGCTTCCCTTGTGGCTCAACTGGTAAAGAATCTGCTTGCAATGCAGGAGACCTGAGTTTGATTCCTGGGTTGGGAAGATCCCCTGAAGAAGGGAAAGGCTACCCACTCCAGTATTCTGGCCTGGACAATTCCATGGGCTGTATAGTCCTTGGGGTCACAAAGAGTCCAACACGAGAGAGCCACTTTCACTATGTGTGTATAACGCATATGATGCCTTTAGGTTCAGTACTATAGAGAAATATGTTTACTTTCCATTTGAACTTATGTATTCTATTATTAGCTCAACAGTATTTTCCCTCCAACTGTTCTTTTCCTACTTGTGGCACAAGCTTCTGTTTCTTAGATTTAATTTTGGTTAATCTTCCTTTATTTATAAGATCCTTGAAATGGCAACCCACTCCAGTACTCTTACCTGTATAGGCTACAGCCCACGGGGTCACAAAGAGTCAGACACAACTGAGCGACTTCACTTTCACTTTCCTTAAAACAGCTACTATTTCATTCACTTTGTTGCTCTCCTTTACACAAAGATCAGTTAATAAAAAAACTGTACCTTTAAAAAATACTGACTAACCTGTAAACCTGTCCTAAATGTGTAGACCTTCTTAGCTTTTCACAGACCTACTAACAATTTGAGTCCCTGGTTATATAACAGCAATGTCTCCAATCCAACTACTGATATCAGTTTAAAAAAAAAGCAGATGTGGAATTGAATAGGTTGGATTACAAATAGAGATTTGAGAGTCATTTTAGTGGAGACATTGACACACAAATGCAGTGGATAATATTGCTAAGACAGTGGTAAATGTGATACAAGGACCAAGAATACATTTCTGTCCCTAGCTTTAACCTTTGAAAGCACTGTCCTTGATAAATCCTTTAATGGAGCTCATGCCTGTCATTTCTCCCACTGTCATGGTTGTTGTCACTGTAAATAATTGTTTGGCTCGCCCACTCTCCCTGTCATCCCAGCTTCATGGATGGGTTTTTAGACTAGGGAAATAAAGCAAAGCAATATCTTTGATTCAAATCACAATGATTGTGGCAGCCTGCTGCCTCAAATATTCTCCTTGACCCTTAACACTATCAGAACACATTGAGACACACAGCATAGTAAGAGTTAGAGGAATGATGTCAGATGCATTTCTCAGATATTATTCCACATCGTTTCCTCTAACATCATTTAACCTCTAACCTTAATCATTCCCTCTGTAATCTTCTATGAGAAATAAAGCTAAATATATTTTAAACTAAATTTAACATCTTTTAAAAAATCAATACAAATCCCCCCTGCATTTTCAGATTCCATGATTATACTACAATTGCATTAAACAACAATATTAAAAACTGACCCCCATTTCTCACCTCTTTTATTTTTAATCAACTGCCAAGCTTTAAAATACCTAACCTATATTGCATTTCATATCTATCCATCTCTTTCCATTCCCACTGTGTCATCTTGCTATTGGACCATATAACTGTTCTTGTCTCTTCCTGCAGCTCCATCTTCATTCATTATATTGTGAGATATTACCTTGAAACAATTACAAGCTTGCCTCTTTGACTACGATATGCATACTGGATCTCTAACACCAGTTATTTTAGTCAATATTTATATCCTCTGAAGCAATGATTTTATAAAATAGGGTCCCATCTTGCCCTCATCTTTTTACTTACACATTGCACTCCAAACAATCATACCATTTATAAATTAACACACTTGTACTTATGCATCATATTCTGGACTCATTTTCTAAAAAGCATTTTCTCCTAAATATGTATATCTGGAAATTTTCTTAATACTTAAGGACTAACCTAAACAACCATTTTCCCAAGAACTTGTCTTATTCTTCATGAAGATGTTTTCCTACTTTACTCTGATGTGTTGAAGTCCATGGTATATTTTACTTCTCTTAAACTTTTATAATTAAGATATATTGCAATGTAATTTATGTCTATTTGTAGACTTGTCTTATTGTACCAGATTTTTAATTTTTCCACTTTAAAGTAGTATTTTTTTCTTTCAACTGCAGCAGCTCTCACGTTTGGATACACCATGTTTTTAGCAAGTATGTGATTATCCAATGTAAATATGTGAATCAATGTCTTTAATGGCATATGCTTTCATAAAAAATGGTGGACTCTGAGCGCCGAAGAATTGATGCTTTTGAACTGTGTTGTTGGAGAAGACTCTTGAGAGTCCCTTGGACTGCAAGGAGATCCAACCAGTCCATTCTAAGGAGATCAGTCCTGGATGTTCTTTGGAAGGAATGATGCTAAAGCTGAAACTCCAGTACTTTGGCCACCTGATGCTAAGAGTTGACTCATTGGAAAAGACTCTGATGCTTGGAGGGATTGGGGGCGGGAGGAGAAGGGGACGGCAGAGGATGAGATGGCTGGATGGCATCACCGACTGGATGCACATGAGTGTGAGTGAACTCTGGAAGTTGGTGGTGGACAGGCAAGCCTGACGTGCTGCAATTCATGGGGTCTCAAAGAGTCGGACATGACTGAGCGACTGAACTGAACTGAATTATAATAAATGATTATAAATTAAATTATGAAATTTATTTTTATTGTCATGCTGCTGCTGCTGCTGCTACTAAGTCACTTCAGTCGTGTCTGACTCTGTGCGACCCCGTAGATGGCAGTCACCAGGCTCCTCCATCCCTGGGACTCTCCAGGCAACAATACTGGAGTGGAATGCCATTTCCTTCTCCAATGCCTGAAAGTGAAAGTGAAGTCGCTCAGCCGTGTCCGACTCTTAGCGACCCCATGGACTGGAGCCTACCAGGCTCCTCCGTCCACGGGATTTTCCAGGCAACAGTACTGGAGTGGGCTGTTATTGCCTTCTCCATTTATTGTCATATATATTCTTTAACTAATTTTGAGTTTCAATCTGTCTACTATAATGTTTATTTTTACAGTGCATGTGGGTAAGCAAACTCATTCAAGTATAGGTACACGCCTGTAACAATGCTTTATGTATCCATTTCTTTGCTATATTGTATGTCTTATTTTTATTAGCTTCTTGTCACATTTATAGGCAATAAAAATTCTATAGACACTGTGAAATGACATGTATGCTCTCATTGATGATTCTGAAGTATTTCTAGTTTACAAAATAACTTTTACAGAAATGTAACAGCTTAAAAATTGATTTTTTAAATGGTTCAGATATTTTCTCACTTGTTCTTATCTTTTTAATGACTAAACTATAGGCACAGTGATTCTTTAAGCAATTAATTAATGGATAGTAAAGTCTTATTTGGTATCTTATGGATTTAATCTGCAAAGTTTTGCTCAAGTTAGATTATAATTGTTTAGCAGTCTCTTATCACACAATTACTTACTATAATCACTGTTTAAGGTATGTGATATATTTATTAGGCTAGTCAAAATAAGTCATTTACAAAATGTAATCATTTTATTTTGGAAAAAATAATAATTTACTTATGTCAGAGTATAGTTTTGTTCATATAGATAATTATCTACAGAGATTTTTAAATAATTTAGTTACAAACAACTATACTGTGTAATTTGATTCTACTAGATAAAAATGACAACATGGACACTCCTAAGGAAGTAGGGGAATGAGGACATAAATACATTAAAATCCATGGTGAAAATTTTCCCTCTTATGAAAGTAAATATTAGAGCAATTTATATACCTGTGAATTAATTGAAGATGTGACTGAAGTTATAGATGTAGACCACTCCAGCGTTCTTGCCTGGAGAATCCCAGGGATGGGGGAGCCTGGTGGGCTGCCATCTATGGGGTCGCACAGAGTCGGACACGACTGAAGTGACTTAGCAGCAGCATTACCTTCATAGTATAATCTACTGTCCATCAGTTATCATCAGTTACGTAATAACCTATTTTAGAATAAGTTTTGGAAGGGACAATTAATTATATCAGAAGCTATTCTATAGCCTGGATATTGAAGGCTAAAGAGTCTTTGAAATATTTTAAATTTGTTTTGTTGTTATTTTATTAGTTTCTAAACTAGTTAAACATGCAAAGTAAAATAATCATATAATATTCGAGCTTCACTAAATATATTTAAAGCTAAAGAAAATATGGTGTCTAATTATTTTATGTTTCTATTTCTCCCCAACTGCAAAACAAAAAGATTCATAGCTAGTGTAATTTTTGATTTATATTAAGCTATTTGATTAGAAAATCAGATATCTCTATGTCTCATTTTATGGAGGAAAACTCTATTTTTCAATAAAATTGAAAACGACCCTCAAATTTCCAGCATCCTTTTACTTTTAGTATTTTCTTCTACATATAGAAAAAAACAAGAAGACATTTCACAATAAGGAATATAAATCATTAGTCTAATAAACATCTTGATAAAATTTGTGAATGTTTCCTTTGAGCCAAGTCATTTTATGTGTTTCACTGCATTAATGTTTAAAACATTCTAATGAATCAGATTCAATAATTAGCTATAGTTTGCAGATAAAAGGAGAACACAAATAATGGATTACCATGTTAAGACTTTATAATCTTTAAATTGCAGAATTAGGATTCAAATCTGGCCATCTACGGCCAAACATTTAATCACATCATCACAGGGTCTATGGTAGATGAAAGAGCCATGCTTTCTCTTGAACAACAGTAAAATATTCTCCAATGAGGAGGAGCCATCTATTAAATTAAAAATATGGTATAAGCTTTCTAAGCAGAGGGAATAACACATGCGAAGTAGCTGAGGCAAAAATGAGAAAGGTATTTTCTACAAACAGCAACAAAAATGGCCTCTGTGGCTAGAAAGAAGAACAACTGGTATAAAATCGAAGTCTTGGTCACTGCTCTGTATTTTATTCCATGCTCAATTATTTACCTTTAGAGAGCTTGCTTGTTTTGTTTCAGTTACAGCATATTAATATTAGCAGGAGTCTATATAGTAACCTTTTTCATATGGTTTCTATCAAGATCAGTTGAATTAATACTATAACAGACTGTGATGTACACTGAATATTCAATAAATATTAGCAACTCTTATTACATTTTAAACTGGGTGAGACTCAAGTAGATGCCCTTTCATTTTTAATTAAAAAAATAAGAGTTCATCCCCATAAAATGAAAAGGAAAATAAATGCTAGAAAAATAAAAAGCATATACTCCAAAACATATAAAATATTAAAAATGAATAAATTAGCAAATTTAATAAAAATTGAGGAAAAAGTGAAGTGAAAGCTGCTGCTAAATTTGATTCCATAAGAAAATATCTAAATACAAGCAAAGAAAAGAGTAAAAACACAATTTTTTGAAACAAGCAAATATAAACAAAGAAGCACCAATCAAATACGAATGCAATATATATCAAGGAATTAAGTGGAAGCATATCAAGATGTAGCTTTAACTACAATTAGAAATATAAAAATAGCTGTCAAAACTATTATCATTCTTTTAGAAATTAATCTCTTTAAAATAAGTAAACAAAAAATATAAACATTGAAAACAATATTAGTTTGAATTTTTTAAGTTAATAAAATTTATTTTATTAAATTTTGTAATATTACAATTAATAAAATTTATTATATTAAAATTATGAAAAGTCAAACAACATACCGAATCCGTGTCTCTTTCATCTCCTGCATTGGCAGGCAGATTCTTACCACTACATCACATGGCATCTCTATATTTGAATAGTTATGTTTATATTATGAAACATATAAAATGTGACTTTAAAAGGAAATAAAAATGCAAAACAAAGCACCCTGTTAGATGGAACTTTGCTTTTAGATTATTTTATTGAAAAATAAATTGGAATTTGTTATTAAACTAATTGGGATTCCCAGGCAGTGTTAGTGGAAAGGAACATGCTTGCCAGTGCAGGAGACAGACAGAAGTTTGATCCTTGGGTCAGGAAGATCCCCTGAAGACAGGCATGGCTACCCACTCCAGTATTCTTGCCTAGAGAATCCCACGGACAGAGGAGCCTGGAACGCTACAGGGTCACAGAGTCATACATGACTGAAGTGACTTAGCATGCAAATTGGGGTTGTCTTTTAAACTAAGATTTTTGTGACAACAAATGCATATAAAAATTTCTTTTGGTTGCATTTTTTTTAACTACAACTAAAATAAAAAGGCAACTGTGTATCTATTACTATATTACATAAACATATCTTGTATACTTAATATATGCTACATATATATTTACTATATCAACATGTATTTTACCATAAGTTTTATTTATTATAGTGCATGCTTTACAAAAAAAAAAAAAAAAAGAAAAGAAAAAATTCTAAGCCTTTTCTATTGGTTTGTTACACCTGCTGTATTTATAAAATGGTATATATGATTGTGTGATAATGTGAATTACTATCTAGGCATTTTTGAACTAGTGTGAGAGCTATTTTTTATATTAATGCATCTTTTGTAGGTCATCAAAATGAGCAAAATAGAAATTTACTTATTAAAAAATGAAAATGAAAATAGTGTATTAGAAAAACTAAACACTGGCTCTTAGAGGAGCAATTGTTCTAATGCAAATTATCCCGATTGGTGTTTTAATGGAAAATTTGCAGCATTTATTCTTAAAACTTGAAAAAATATTCTTTTGAGTTCAAAGACATTGTGAAAAAAATAAACATACTTTCTAAATATTATGAAATGAATATTGCTTGCTTTTTATTTGCATGTGAATGGTGCTTGATACCATTTGGGAATAATTAAGAAGAAGTAACTAGATAATGAATTAGCTACAGATTAAGATTTGTATTTTGATCCATGGTCCATACTAGTACAAAAATAATTTTTGCTTTAATTAAAAATAAATAAGAACCCTAAGAAAATGTCCAAGTAGAGAAGTACAGTTTTCTATGGAGCAGATTTTTGTTTTGAATATGCACAATTATTAAATTCATAATGCTATACTTACTTAGAAGTATTTTTTTAAGTTAGCTATCATTTCCACCTTGTAACTGTCTCAGGAAGGATCATAGAGGAAATAGTTTAACACACTTTTTTATGTCTTGTACATTTAACTGGCATCTGGCTCCTACCTGATGCAAAATGATTCAGAATATATATATATAATATATATATGTAATAAATAGAAAGTTACTAAGTCATGTCTGACTATTTGTGACCCCATAGACTATACAATCGGAGAAGGCAATGGCACCCTACACCAGTACTCTTGCCTGGAAAATCCCATGGATGGAGAAGCCTGGTAGGCTGCAGTCCATGGGGTCGCTAAGAGTCGGGCATGACTGAGCAACTTCACTTTCACTTTTCACTTTCATGTATTGGAGAAGGAAACGGCAACCCACTCCAGTGTTCTTGCCTGGAGAATCCCAGGGATGGGGAGCCTGGTGGGCTGCCATCTCTGGGGTCGCAGAGAGTCGGACATGACTGAAGCGCCTTAGCAGCAGCAGCAGCAGCAGACTATACAATCCATGGAATTTTCCAGGCCAGAATACTGTAGTGGGTAGCCATTCTCTTCTCCAGGGGATCTTCCCAACCCAGGGATTGAACCCAGGTCTCCCATATTCCAGGCAGATTCTTTAGTAGCTGAGCCACCAGGGAAGCCTAATATATGCATCTATATATTAAAGGCTTGCTGAAGATAAAATAATGACCAAGAAATGCAAGTTATTGAACGACTTGTTTTTTTTCCTTAGCAACACGAGTTTAAATTTAAGAAAAGGAAAAGAACAAGTCTTTCAATAACTTTATATACACACATATATATATATATATTCTGAATCAGTAATCCAAGTCTATGCCCCAACCAGTAACACTGAAGAAGCTGAAGTTGAACGGTTCTATGAAGACCTACAATACCTCTTAGAACTAACACCCAAAAAAGATGTCTCT
>NW_011494748.1:1558442-1559522 GCF_000754665.1 Bison bison bison | reverse complement strand
TACCAAATTCAGACTTAAATTGAAGAAAGTAGGGAAAACCACTAGACCATTCAGGTATGACCTAAGTCACATCCCTTATGATTATACAGTGGAAGCGAGAAATAGATTTTAGAGCCTAAATCTGATAGATAGAGTGCCTGATGAACTATGGAATGAGGTTCGTGACATTGTACAGGAGACAGGGATCAAGACCATCCCCGTGGAAAAGAAATGCAAAAAAAAAAAAAAAGGCAAAATGGCTGTCTGGGAAGGCCTTACAAATAGCTGTGAAACAAGACAAGTGAAAAGCAAAAGAGCAAAGGAAACATATAAGCATGTGAATGCAGAGTTCCAAAGAATAGCAAGAAGAGATAACAAAGCCTTCCTCAGTGATCAATGCAAATAAATAGAGGAAAACAACAGAATGGGAAAGACTAGAGATCTCTTTGAGAAAATTAGAAATACCAAGGTAACATTTCATGCAAAGATGGGCTCGATAAAGGACAGAAATGGTATGGATCTAACAGAAGCAGAAGATATTAAGAAGAAGTGGCAAGAATACACAGAAGATCTAAGCAAAAAAGATCTTCACGACCCAGATAATCACAATGATGTGATAACTGACCTACAGCCAGACATCCTAGAATGTGAAGTCAAGTGGGCTTTAGAAAGCATCACTATGAACAAAGCTAGTAGAGGTGATGAAATTTCAGATGAGGGATTTCAAATCCTGAAAGATGATGCTATGAAAGTGCTGCACTCAATATGCCAGCAAATTTGGAAAACTCAGCAGTGGCCACAGGACTGGAAAAGGTTAGTTTTCATTCCAATCCCAAAGAAAGGCAATACCAAAGAATGCTCAAACTACCACACAATTGCACTCATCTCACATCCTAGTAAAGTAATGCTCAAAATTCTCCAAGCCAGGCTTCAGCAATATGTGAACTGTGAACTTCCTGATGTTCAAGCTGGTTTTAGAAAAGGCAGAGGAACCAGAGATCAAATTGCCAACATCCGCGGGATCATGGAAAAAGCAAGAGAGTTCCAGAAAAACATCTATTTCTGCTTTATTGACTATGCCAAAGCCTTTGACTGTGTGGA
>NW_011494748.1:1557583-1557896 GCF_000754665.1 Bison bison bison | reverse complement strand
AAAAGCATAAAAAAAAAAAAAAAACAGATAACCAATAAGAACCTGTGCTTCTTTTTTGTTTGTTTGTTTTTTCCTCTTGTGTTTATTGCCTAGAGAAGTTCCTTAGCATTTGTTGTAAAGCTGGTTTGGTGGTGCTGAATTCTCTTAAAGTTTGCTTGTCTGGAAGGCTTTTGAGTTCTCAAGTCTGAAGGAGAGTCATGCTGAGTAGAGTATACTTGGGGGTAGGTTCTTCTTCCCTTTCATCACTTTAAATATATCATGCCATTCCCTTCTGGCTTGTAGTTTCTGTTGAGAAATCAGCTGATAGCCTGAT
>NW_011494748.1:1501766-1557483 GCF_000754665.1 Bison bison bison | reverse complement strand
CTTTTGAGCTGTGGTGTTGGAGAAGACACTTGAGAGTCCCTTGGACTGCAAGGAGATCCAACCAGTCCATTCTGAAGGAGATCAGCCCTGGGATTTCTTTGGAAGGAATGATGCTAAAGTTGAAACTCCAGTACTTTGGCCACCTCATGCAAAAAGTTGACTTATTGGAAAAGACTCTGATGCTGGGAGGGATTGGGGACAGGAGGAGAAGGGGACGACAGAGGTTGAGATGGCTGGATGGTATCACTGACTCAATGGACGTGAGTCTGGGTGAACTCTGGGAGTTCGTGATGGACAGGGAGGCCTGGCATGCTGCGATTCATGGGGTTGCAAAGAGTCGGACACAACGGAGCGACTGAACTGAACTGAACTGAACTGAACTGAAACTCATGTTGCAAATGCTCATTGGTATTTATTTTGCTTCCTGAGTTTCCTTAGCTACTTAAAAAAAGCTTGTCTGCTTTCCTATTGGATATTATGTTTTTAATACTCTGAATTAAATCACACATAGCATTAAAAGTGTTTTGAAAATGTATTTTCCATTAAGCAATATACTTTCAATAGGATCCTAGGGAAGGATGCATCCCTTTGAATTTTTCATTGCCATTTCATTCTATGTTCACTTGAATAATTTCTTCTAAAATATAGTAACTGTATTAAAATATTTTGACTATTTTATACTGTAATATAGTTGATTAACAATGCCATGTTTGTTTCAGGTATACACTAAAATGATTAGGCTATATATATATATATAAGGAAGCAGGGGATGAGATAATTAGATAGTATCATGGATTCAATATACATGAACCTGAACAAACTCTGGGAGATGGAGGACAGGGAAGCCTGGTGTGCTTCAGTACATGGGGTCACAACTTGTCAGACATGATTTAGTGACTGGGCAACAATAACGACATATATATGTATACATCAGTTAGTAAAGAATCCACCTGTAATACAGGAGACCCAGGTTCAATTTCTGGAGGGGAAGATCCACTGGAGAAGTAAATGGTGACCCACAGAGGAGCCTGGTGCATGGGGTTGCAGAGTCCATGGGGTTGCAGAAAGTCAGACATGACTGAAGAACTTAAACTACTAACATATATACATGTATCTATGTATGTATCATTTTCCAAATTATTTTCCTTTTAAAGTCCATGGGGTTGCAGAGTCAGACATGACTGAAGAACTTAAACCACTACCATATATACATGTATCTATGTATGTATTCTTTATCAAACTCTTTTCCCCTTAAAGTTGTACATAATATCGAGCAAAGTTTTTTGTGCTATACAGTAGGTCCCTGTTGATTAGCCTTTTTAAAATATAGCAGTGTGTACCTGTCAATCCTATTTTTAAGGAAGTTCCATATTGTTGTTCACAGTGGCAGTACCAGTTTATATTCCCACCAACAGTGTAAGAGTCTCCTCTCCACACCCTCTCTAAGTATTTACTGTTTGTAGATTTTTTGATGATGACCGTTCTGACCAGTGTGAGGTGATATCTCATTGTATTTTTGCTTGCATTTCTCTAATAACAAGCATTGTTGAACATCTTTTCACATGCCTCTTGGCCATCTGTTTGTCTTCTTTGGAGAAATGTCTATCTAGGTCTTTTCCCATTTTTGTTTTACTTTTATAAATATATATATATATATATATATATTATTGAAGTATAGGTGGCTACAATATTTTGGGTGCACAGCAAAGTGATTCAGTTATACATACACACATATATTATTTTTGAAATTATTTTCCATTATATGTTATTACAAGATATTGACTATAGTTCCCTGTGCTATACAGTAAACCTTTGTTGCTTGCTGCATAACTAGAAATCTAGCACTCCATTCATACTAAGTCAAATAAGTGGAATCAAAATGTCATAATTTTTTTAGTTAGGCAAAAATTAATAAATTTTCTAAAATATCTACTACACTTGATAAGCCTTGAGAAAGAATCTAAAATATAAAAATAGAGATATAGAAATTGAAAAACATAAACTAAATGAAACAGGATCACTGGGTATGAAATAGAAAAAGTGAAACAAACTAAATAAAAGCAAAAGATTATCATACAGTCTAATTGATTTTAAATGTGACTGCTCATTAGAAACATATCTGGACCTCTGAAGGAAAAAAAAAAAAAGCAATATCTGGGTGTTTGTATTTTTCAAAAATTTCAAGATAATTCTGACATGCATCTGGATTTTAAAAAGTGATTATAAGTTTTTTAATCAAATGGTAGGTTTGGTGATATATAGAGTTGTAGAGTTGTATTATTTTTCTGATATTTTCTTTACCATTATCAGGGTATAATGGTATTAAGCAAGCAATACCATAATACAATGGTATTAATCAAGCACTATTGATTATCAGTTTTCATAATCATTAGTCAGAAAAAAAATAAAAATAATTACAATTGCAAGCCATAATGGGAACATGATTAACTTAACAATATAAAATAATTACATTCAATTTGAGGGGTCAAGCAGAGTGATGTGGTAAGTGGAAGTGCACACATGCACATGTTTTCATCTGCCCAGCCAGTCTATGTCTTCGGTTGGTGCATTTAATCCATTTATTTTTAAGGTAATTATTGATATGTATGAGCCTATTACAGTTTTAATTGTTTGGGGTTTATTTTCTGTGCTTCTTTTTTGTTTGTTTGTTTTTTCCTCTTGTGTTTATTGCCTAGAGAAGTTCCTTAGCATTTGTTGTAAAGCTGGTTTGGTGGTGCTGAATTCTCTTAAAGTTTGCTTGTCTGGAAGGCTTTTGAGTTCTCCTTTAAGTCTGAAGGAGAGTCATGCTGAGTAGAGTATACTTGGTGGTAGGTTCTTCTTCCCTTTCATCACTTTAAATATATCATGCCATTCCCTTCTGGCTTATAGTTTCTGTTGAGAAATCAGCTGATAGCCTGATTTCAACTGGTTTATGTCTCATGCATGATTGTATTGCCCTTAAATCTTCTTTCTCTGATCATTGTTCACCTTAATATCTTCGTTTAGATTCACATTACCACTTCTAAACTGTACTTCGTAGTTCTCTATCCTGTTCTTAGTTTTTCTTTCTTTTTCTTTTTTTGATTTTTATTTCACCATGATTTTCTTGTTTCTTCTATTATTTCTCGGGACAGCTTTCTCAGGCTCTGCTGTTTTTCCCCTCTTTACTACCCAACTCTTGATTATACTTAATTTCCTGACATTTACATTTATCCCCTCTTGGATATACATCACATATCCCCATTTTTGTTCAGGAGTTATCTGCTTATAGGAAAATCTAATAAAACTGCTTCACAGCTTAAATATCCATAATTTGTTAAACTATTAGAACATACGTGTTTCTCAAGACAGCATGTCCCTGCCTTCTGGTGTGGTCTCATTTTAAGTCAGTCTCCTATATTTTGTTATTATATATGGAACACATTATTTTTTCACAGAGACTACAGTGGAATCATAAATTACCTGAAGGTTCTGTTCTGAAGTCCATATAAATAGCAAACACCGCATATAGATAAAAGTATATCTCAAGGTTCCTTAAAATATCATGCCTACCAAAAAGTCCAAAGGTTACTTTTTTTATCCAGTGTAGAACCAGGTTATCATATGAGTTAGTTTTGAAGATTTGCATTTAGAGATTATTTTCTGTGTAAAAAGGACTTGTATATTTAAAATTATATAACTAGACACAATTCCAAGTGATGTTTATTGAGCAAGGCATGCAACAGTTAGGGGTGGCAGAAATGAAACTTTTTCTTCTATTTCCAAAATTCAAGTTCTACAGCATAAAACCTTTATAATATTGGTCAAATTATGCACTGTCTCTTTGTCTCCATTTCTTCACTCGAAAAGAGAAAGATAATAGAGTCTACCTCACAAGATATTGTGAAGAGTAAATTAATTATCAAAGGTAGAGTGTGTATAACAACTTCTGACATATAATAAATCCTCAATTTGATTAAGAAAATCTAAAAATAAAAAATAAACAAACAAAACAACCTCTGGAATTCCTATTTTTAGTGTCTTGGAAACCTATTATTATTTTTTTGTATGTATATATTTTTAATTTAAAACAAATTCTTTTAGAATTAAATTTCAGCCTAACTCAATATTTAATCTCATTTAAGTTAGTAATTAATATTATAGGACTATTCCTATGTTTTCTCTGTGGTATATCTAGGCAAAAGCAGATGCTTACATATATTATGTTAGAAGAAGGCTATCCTGTCTGTGTTCTCTTTCTTGGTCTTTATCAGCCTCTGTTGGTATGTCCCATTCATCTGATTCTTGGGTATTATGTTCTATCTTCTCATTATCCTTACTGATGCAACTCATCCAAGTTTCTGTGACAAAGTCAAGGCACAGTGATTGCTTCTGAGGACTAAAGCAGCTCCTCTACTAACTTCTTTTCCACATTAACTTTTCCTAACTCTACAGATCCTCTGAGATCCATTCAGCTATTTTCCCAGTTTTAGATTTCCATCCTGTAGTGTCTTCTATTAGATTTCATATCTCAAGGTATGGTGACTCATCTATCATTCTTACTTTTCTGATGGGTGACTTCAAATACTTGTTACCTACAAACACAAGAGTTTAAGAGTTTGAGAAATAGAAGAGAATGCCAGTTATCTCAGACTTCTCTGCTTGGCACACTCTCATACTCACCATTGGCCTACCTCCTATTGCCTCTGCCCCATATTGCTGCAGAACTCATTGACAGTCTTCGCTTAGATTCTCAGGAGAAACTTGGGACATAAGATTTCCTGTACTGCTACATCCCTCTTTTAGAGATCTGATCTTTCAATTTCAGTCCCATCACACTCCTACTGGCCCTATGGCTCTCTGCTAGGAGCACTGACAGCAGACAAGTGCTAGATACTTTTCCTCAGCTCCTTTCAAAAGCCTTGCCTCAGACTAGAAAGGTCTTTTAATTACTTAGGTAGTAGTGGGACAATGACCTTCTGGAATACACTCCATTCTGTCCAATATTGTAATCAAGTTTTTGGAATTCTAGTCCTCTAGCTCGGCTCAATAACCCAAGTCTTTGAGCCTTTAAAACAAACAATTTTTTCTCCAACTATCCACTACAAATTAAATTCTTATAACAAAGACTGTATTTGCTGAGAATGATTTATCTGGAATCTCTTTTTATGTATGTATATAGTCATAATTAATGCTACTGGATTCATATTTGAATGTGTCTTAAATTCTTGAGAAAAATTGGTTATGGAAAAAAAAATCCCCAACTTATCTTATACTCAGTTATCTTACACTTACACTATAAAAAGGAAATAACATCAGAGACCATCTAAGGAAGTCTAAGATTTAAGTTTTCTACACTGCTCTCCCCTTCATTTTGTCTTTCTCTCTCCACATCTGTCTATCTGTCTCTAATAATTTTCTACCTCCTATGAGTTAATAAGTTGCAATGCAACTACAGCACATACTATTTTATAATTTCTCACTTTTTTTTTTTGCATTTTTCTTCAGTCTGTAATGTCCCCCCATGTCCATTCACCTGGAATATTCCCATATATATTTCCAGAGGCAATAGCCACCAAATCGCTGTTTCTGATAGAGACCACATTTTAAATCATATCACACTAGGGATGCTGTCTGTGATTGCTAGAATGAATGGTTTTTCCAGTGATCCCTTTTTTTTTAATTTTAATTTTTTTTTTAACACCATAAACATTTTGTATTGAAGTATAGCTGGTAACAATGCTGTAGTAGTGTCAGGTGAACAGCAAAGGGACTCAACCAGACATATTCATGTATCCATTCTCCTCCAAACTGCCCTTCCATTCAGCCTGTCAAATAACATTGAGCAGAATTCTATGTGCTTTACAATAGGTCTTTGTTGGTTATCCATTTTAAATAAAGCAATATGTACATGATCTTCCCAAAGTGCCTAACTATCCCTTCCCTTGGCCACCATAAGTTCATTTTCTAAGTCTATGAGTCTCTTTCTGTTCCATAAGTAAGTTCATTTGTTCAGCTAAGTGTTTATTTCTCTCTTTTTTTTTAATTGGAGTATAATTGCTTTGGGCTTCCCAGGTGGTGCTAGTCATAAAGAACCTGGCTGCCAATGCAAGAGATGTAAAAGAGGCAGGTTGGATCTCCAGGTCAGGAAGATCCCCTGGAGGAAGGCATGGCAACCCACTCCAGTATTCTTGTCTGGGGAATCCCATGGACAGAGGACCCTGGTAGGATACAGTCCATGGGGGTTCAAAGAGTCAGATATGACTGAAGTGACTTTGCATGTGCTGACAGCCATAGTGGTTTTACAATTTTGTGCTAGTTTCTACTATACAATGAAGGGAATCCACTATATGATATGTAAACTTCCCTTTTGGACCTCCCTTCCATGCCCCCATTCATCCATCAAGTATTTATAAATAAAATGTTAAACTAAGCAAACATCTTCCATGTGGCTGAGTTAGTTTTACTGTGCTTCATATTCCCTTTAACATAATAACCAAAGTCATCCAACATTTTCTGACCATCCACACACTGCCTTGAATATCTTCCACCAGACTCAACTCTAGATTTCTTTCTAGTCCAAAGTTTCCTAGTTTCTCTGTAAGTCTTAATCTGGAATCAATTATTTTCATTAAATTCTATCTCATTTCTAAGCACTTTCTCTCCTCTTTGCCTTAGTTGCAAATATGCTATATTCTTAGATCACAATTATCTTGTATTTATTCAAATAAGAACTTTTTTCCTTTGCTATCTTTATTTTTGTACGTGTTCATTTCATTTTGTATAACCTTCCTCCATATACTGAAGTACAAATTTGGAATATATTTTCTCATTTCCCCTCCATTTACATCTCCAACATATTTCTCCGTATTTTTCTGAAAAAGTATTAAACAAAACAAAGAAAGAGAGAGAGAGAAAGAATAACAAAAGACTGTTCTTTGAAGTTCATGTTGTAAGATACTATCAGTTTCCCCTTGCATTCATGTTGAGATACCTTGCTTAATACCTGTCTTTTCGATTTTCTTTCCATTGCTACTGCTGTTATCATTCTTTACAAGTCAATATCCATGTGGCTAATTCTTATTCAAACGATATTTAGAATTAAATGCTTGTTAACTAGACTCCAATAAGACATATTAAATGTCAAAGTCTTTCTGAGATAAATTAATACAGACAGACTTTATGAAAAAATTATTGAAAATATGCCTTTTTTTCCACACTGATGCATTTTGAAAGTGTTTACAAAGAGTCAGAGTGCAGAGTAAGACAGGAATCTGTAAGGAGAATAACTTTGGAGAAATCTTTAGTAAAGAACACCATCTATTTTTCCTTCAAACAAAGCACTTATTTAAAACATGTCACTATAACTACTATCCTGCTCATCTCTTGGGTAAACTAAATAATAAAGGATAGGCTCTACAAATTTTCCACAGAACCTATCTCTACCTCCTTCCTAAAATATTCATCTCTTTATTTCTATGAAATTTCACTTGTCTATTAATTGCCTTCTTTAGTATTTCTTCTCAAGCATTCATTTTTAATCCTAACCATTCTAGTATGCATTCCCTCAGGTTATGAAAATTAAAGTCTTTGCTGTTCCCATCTACTTCTTTTCTTAGATGATATTATTATTTACCATATCGGTAAATAACACACATATTTTGACAACTTTGAAACATAATTCTTCAAGGTAGTCATCTATAAAATCTTCATTTGTATATTATAGTGCCCACTTGATATCTCTGATTTGACACTTCATAGTGTCAAATTTTTAAATTAATACATGTAAATGCAACTATGAATTCCTCCTAACCAACCTCAAATCTCTTTCCACTTCACTTCTAGTAGTAAAAGCATCAAATTGCTGATGACAGACATAGCAACCCACAATAACTCTCACTTTTTTTTCTTCAATTCATCAAGTACAATAGGTTTTACTCTTAAATATTGTATCTGTTTACTCCTCTAATTCTGCACTGCTACGATCTCAGTCAAAGTTATCAACACTTATTTATCTATGAACTACACTATATTTGTATCATAATCCATAGTCTTATTTCTACTTTTATCCACTTTCCAATTATTCCACACAAAGCAGCCAGAATAATCTTACAAAAATTCTACATTAGATCATATCTCCAATCTGCTTAAATCTCTAAAACAATAGTAAAATTCATTTTCTTTACTATGGCTTACAAAAGTCTATTTTACCTGATCAGTTATCTGTCATGATATTTTGAGCCATCTCCTTTAGTCACTTTATTTTAGACACACTGGCTTACTGGTGCTTCTTACATTAGCCAAGCTCTACTATAACTTAGATGCATTGCACCTACACTTTTCTCATATATAGATTGTCTTTCATTATTATAAAAAATGATTGGTTCATTCCCTTATTTTGATCTTGGATAAAATATCATCCATAATGTGAGGTATTATCTGACAGTCCTATAACAACCTATAATTAGTTTGTGTCTAATCTATTTCTCATTGATTATCCTCCCCACACCTTTTCCTTATCTATATATTTAATTATATTCCTTGTATCAACATTTCAATAATTTATGTCCGTTCTCATTTGACTAAAATATTATTTCTGAATGTGGAAATGGGATATTATTCTCTCCTTTATAAAGTCTCAGAACCCAGAAAAATGCATGATATTTAGTGGGTAAAGACTCTGTTTACCAAATCTTGAGAGACTGTTGCAAAGTGAAATGTCCAATGGAAAACACTGCCTGAAATGTTGTGTGTATGTATGTGCACGTGTGCTTGCTTGCATGTGTGCAAAATAGTGCAGCAGAGTTGGAGGCAGAAGTCTGTATCTGGGGGAAATTAGGTCATCAAAATAACATAAAGGTCAATTTGTAATTATAAGCAATACAAAAATAAAAAGAAGTCATAGCTAAGGATGGTTTGATACGAACCTGGTCTAGTAATTTGGTAAAGATAAGAATAATGGCACACAATTCTTGAATGTTGTTTGGCTATTAGAGTTATATCTCTTCACATGTGTCAGTGAATCAGTTGGTAGATAAAACACTTTTCCAGGATTACTGACTCTGGGTCCTTCACATTTTCAATTTGGATTCTCGGTTCCTTTACTTGAAACTCCTTATTGCAAGTTAGGATTATCTTCTTTGGCTTAATAACTTGGGCTCCTACTATGTCTTTGACTCTGTATTTTCCAATAATTTTAGCATTTCTTGTAGCTTATTCTTTTCTTGCCTAGTTATTGAAGAATTCCAGTGACCATACTTTTTCTTAAACTCTTGCCAGTATTACAAGAATGTTTCTTCCTTCCTTTTTTCCTTCATCCTTCTCTTCCTTTCTTTCTTCTTTCCTTCTTTTCTTACTTCAATAAATTTAATATCTATCATATCAGGAATGTTACAATATATAACCATTACAGAGTGGACAAATTTCATGCATTCAGGATGCTAGATATAGATGGAGAGTAAATAGCCAGGAGAAATATCAATAACTTCAGATATGAAGATGATACCACACATGGCAGAAGGTGAAGAGGAACTGAAGAGCCTCTTGATGAAAGTGAAAGAGGAGAGTGAAAAAGCTGGCTTAAAATTCAACATTCAAAAAACTAAGATCATGGCATCCAGTCCCATCACTTCATAGCAAATAGATGGGGAAACAATAGAAACAGTGACAGACTTTATTTTCTTGGGCTCCAAAATCAGTGCAGATGGTGACTGCAGCCATGAAATTAAAAGATGCTTGCTTCTTGGAAGAAAAACTATAACAAAACCAGACAGCATATTGAAAAGCAGATAAATTACTTTGCCAACAAAGATCCATCTAGTCAAAGCTATGGTTTTTCCAGTAGTCATGTATTAATGTGAGAGTTGGACCCTAAAGAAGGGTGAGCACCAAAAAAATTGATTCTTTTGAACTGTAGTTTTGGAGAAGACTTTTGAGAGTCCCTTGGACTCAAGAAGATCATTCCAGTCAATTGTAAAGGAAATCAGTCCTGAATATTCATTGGAAGGACTGATACTGAACCTTTAGCTACAATAGCTTTGGCCACTTGATGCAAAGAACTGACTCCTTGGAAAAGACCCTGATGTTGGCAAAAATTGAAAGCAGGAGCAGACAGGGACAACAGAGGCTGAGTTTGTTGGATGGCATCACCAATTCAATGGACATGAGCTTGAGCAAACTCTGGGAGTTGGTGATGGGCAGAGAAGTCTGGCATGCCAGTCTGGCTGCAGTCCATGGGGTCACAAAGAGTTGGACACGACTGAGAGACTGAATTGATCTGAATTGAACAGACAGTAAAAAGTACTGAGACCTGTTGATTTATAATACATTCTTAAAAAAAAACAGAGTGGCAAGAATGGAAGAATTTTAGACTGAGGATTCAGAGGAAGAATTATATTTAATCTGATAACACAGTTTGAAAAAGCTGCCAGCTAGGTGAGGGTCTGGAAGAAGGTTGGACCATACAGGGGCAGCTGGTGTTATAAAGGCTGCTAGACATAAATTAGCTTTCCATTTCAAGGTCCAGGAAAAACAGTGGGTTGGAGCTTAGTAACTGAGGACAAGGTCAGTGACTAGGTGGTATTAAGTTGGCAGGAATGATATCATGAAGAGAATACTGTGGGCCAGGGCAAGGAATCTGAAGTTTATTCTAAAAGTGTGATCATTATTGCATGGTTCAGTTCATATAAAGGACATGATGTGATTCAAGACTTTAAAGGAACCCTCTGTCTGATATATGGTAACACTAAATTGTCATACAGTGAGATCTGTGTGACAAGCAGTAAGATCTGACAGCATAAAATAGCAGAATAGAAACATGAAGCAGAAAGAATGAATTACCTCTTAGAGAACTGATGAAATGGACATCAAGTTATATCTAAACAAAAATCATTTCTAGTACTGCCAATGCCTCTTTTACTTTTTGTCTTTTAAGTCATTAACATGACCATAACATTCTATTCATGTCTCACTTGAAAATAATTAAAATTGTGACTTTTTTCAATCAGATCATTCTAAATCAATCGTAAAAAGTATACAAAGTTTTCTGAAGTCATTTAAACTAGAGAGAAAGTAAGTTATATCCATGAACTCCATTTTTTGCTCATTCCTATACAAATGTGTAATTCAGATATTTAAAGTACTCTTTAAATAAGTCTCTGCAATATACTCATTGTCTTTTATACAACAAATGGAGTTTCCTTTTTTATTTTGGGCAGATGTTCTTCATTCTCTTTCACTTCTGTTATACTGTTATGTGAAATATAGCCCTTTGTTGGTAGATATATATGAGAGCTTGATTTGGCAAGATCTCTTCAACTTGAGCAGGAGTCGTTAACTTCTGCAAAATAACTTTAATGCAATGCTTTCCTTATATTAAACTTTCTGGATGGCTCAGTGGTAGAGAATCCACCTGCCAATGCAGGAGACTTAGGAGACACAGGTTCGATCCCAGGGTCAGTAAGATCCCCTGGAAGAGGAAATGACAACCCAGTCCAATATTTTTGCCTGGAGAATCCTATGGATAGAGGACTCTAGAGGACTACAGTCCATAGGGTCACAAAGAGTCGAACACAACTGAGTGACTGATCACACACGCACACTTCCTTACAGTGACAATTGTTTGTAGTTATTCCTGTTAAAAACTTCATGATTACTCTCATTTATGCAAGTGGTCAGTAACTTATGATCCTGCCAATTTTTTTTTTTTGTAAATAGTTTTCTTGAAACCCAGCCACACCCATTTGTTTACATATTGTCTATGATTGCTTTAGTGCCACAACACCAGAATGGAGAAGTTATGACAGGAACATTATGGCTGCATGACAGAGACTATACTTATTTTATGGTCTGTATATTTTACGGTCAAACATATTTTATGATTTTAATCTATATTATAATTATGCCAGATGGTAAAGAATCTGCCTGCAATGTGAGAGACCTGAGTTGGATTCCTGGGTTGGGAAGATCTCCTGTAGGAAGGCATGGCAATACACTCTAGTAGTCTTGCCTGGAGAATCCCCATGGACAGAGGACCCTGGCAGACTGTCAAAGAGTAGATCCCTCTTTGGGGTCGCAAAGTGTCAGACACGAATGAGCAACTAAGAACAGCACATAATTATGCCTTAACATGTAAGGCATAATTATAATATAGAATATATGTCTAGAATACTAGAATTTGCAAAGATTTTAATATGCATCAGTTTTTATCCACAATTTTGTGTTAGGTATTATCATTTTCAATGAGCACCTGAGAAGCTATGTCCCATATGCATAATTTAAAATTGGCAGACAAAAAACATTATATTTAGATCTATGCATAAAATCTCTTTAAATAAACAAGAAAATCAGATGATTTGTTGCTGGACTATGCCATATCTAAATAGGCCAAACAAGTCTTTATATTTTTAAAAATTAATATTATAATTAGACATTAAACTTTTCTTGATTACAAAATTGTCATTTCAGAAACAATTACACTAATCAAACATATTCCTGACGAGTTAATTAAAGAAGTGAAATTAATTTTCAATTTCCTTCCATTTAGTTAAAGAACTAATGCTGATTAAGATGATGACTTTTAATCTCCAATCAAGTTTCTCCAATTCTCAAGTTTATAGTTTTAATTCATCAGTCAAACTTCTGTACATTGAAGAAAGTCATTTTGTGTAAATTTGAGGATAAATAGATTTGTAATTAGTCCAATTATAACTTGAAAGATTTGTTTTTCTACATAGTTTGTGTTGATTTCAACTCTGATGAAAATAAATTGCAATGTGAAATAGTGATAAAAAATCATATGTTTTATTCTACTTTTCCTAGTACAACATAAAACCTGAATGATTTGATAACAAATATTCTTAAATATTTGGAAAATGAAAATCAATGTTTGTCTATCATTAAAAGATTGGAATTCTTATTGTGAGTGACAATTTCCTTTTCCTCTTATCTATCACATATTTAATAATAGCCCTTTAAAAAATACGTTTTAGTAATCAAATGATTTAAAGAATAAAAACAAATTTCTGTATGATAGATAAAGGTAAGAATTTAGAAAAGAATAAGAATGAATTGCAAGTGGCAATAGTTGACTTATTCTCTAAAAACTATCTAGAAATTACAGTCTTACTAGCACAACATGCAATTCATTTCTGAATGCTTCATGTTTTACCCTCAAATCAAAATATGTATAATTTACAGTTTTCTAATCAGCATTTAAAGGAAAAGATTTCCACTTCAAGGAAAGTACATATAAGAATTTTGTAGGCATAGATTCTAATATTTTTTTTCATTCTGTAAAATAAAAGTATGTTTTGATCTTTATCTTGGCTATTATAAATTAGATGACAAGATTCAGGTGCTTCAGTTTGTTAGAAAATATTGTGGAAGATGAACTAGAAATGTTTTTCCTATTTCTATCTGAAAGATAAGTAGATTAGTGTTCAAAAGGCAACAAAAAAATTTAGAAGAATTAAAATAATCAAATTTTAATAATTTTAACTGTGTTACAGGCAGATAACATCTGTGTAATTGATTGTCATAAATACATATTGATAATTATGGTACAGAATATTTTACTCCAACTAGATTGTTTCCCTTAGCTTTAGTTTTTATTATTTATTAGTTGATGTATCTAATATATGGCTAGTATCCATAAATATGTAAAATTTGGCACTAACATTTTTTTTAATTTTTTTATTTTTAAACTTTACATAATTGTATTAGTTTTGCCAAATATCAAAATGAATCCGCCACAGGTATACATGTGTTCCCCATCCTGAACCCTCCTTCCTCCTCCCTCCCCATACCATCCCTCTGGGTCGTCCCAGTGCACTAGCCCCAAGCATCCAGTATCGTGGCACTAACAGTTTTGTCTTTGTCTTTTTGCACCTATATAAAAGACATTTAGTAGTAACAGTTTAAAAGCTAATGAGGGTAAAATACTAACCAGACAGATTGCATATATGATTGTAATTATGATTTTAAGACAAGCTCAATATCAGCATTAAAGTGTAATTATTTCTTGTAACTATTAGATAAAATTGATGTCAGCTTGGAATTATATGTAGTTCTTTTTGTAGTGCGGTCTGGTGTTCACATTTTCCATGCTAATAATTTTTTTTTATATTCATCACTAATTTATTTTGCAACTGGAAGTTTGTGCCTCTTAATTTCTCTCACCTATTTCTTTTCTCCTCCTCATTTCCTCCCCTCTGGCAACTGCCTATTTGTTCTCTGTATTTATAACTGATTCTGTTATGCTGTATCATTCGTTTTGTTATTCTTAGAGTCCACATACAAGTGAAATCATATAATATTTGTCTTTCTCCGTCTGACTTATTTCACTTAGCATAATACCCATTAGCTCCAAACATGTAGTCACAAATAGCAAGATTTCACTCTTTGTCATGGCTGACTAATATTCCACTGTGTGTATGCATATATATGAGTGTGAAAATTACTGTATAGTTCAGTTCATATGAAGGACTTGAGGTGATTCAAAACTTTAAAGTAAATCTCTGCCTGATATATGGTGATACTAAACCATTCTCTTAGAAAGGAGGTAGAACAAGATATAAAAGACAAAAAGACAGACAAAAGATTTAGGGACAGAGACCTGTCCTGGGGAGGGAGTTATGAAGGAGGAAAAATGTCCACACAGTATAAAATCCTCTCACAGGTGGGTCTGTGGGGAGTTTTGGAATCTCAGAAGGCAACATAGCCAGGAAAAAAAAAAAAAAAAACACAGAGTACACGCCTAACTGCAACTACAGAAAAGAGAACTTTCCTGCAAAAGGCTCTAACCTAACAACCTAGTGAACAGCCTGATGCTGGGAAAGATTGAGGGCAGGAGGAGAAGGGGACAACAGAGGATGAGATGGTTGGATGGCTTCACAGACTCAATAGACTCTGGCAGTTGGTGATGGACAGGGAGGCCTGGCATGCTGTGGTTCATGGGGGTCGCAAAGAGTTGGACATGACTGAGCGACTGAACTGAACTGAACTGAATGAGCAGCCTGGCCCATTCACAGAACAAAGGATTGAGCAAATACCAAAGGACAGCTAGCCAGCTGCAGACCCACCCCTCCCTGCACGGAGGCAGAGAGGAAGGCTTGCAACAGCCAGAGCCAGAAGGTAAGGGACTATTACAACCTAAGCTCCAGAGATGGCATCTTCCACCAGACTAAGAGCAGGCTCCCAGCTGCTAACTACATCTTCCTGAGATCCTGGATGCTTGACTTCAGCCAGGAGGGTCACAACATGAGATCAGCTGTCCAAAGGAAATCTGAGAGTTTTCCATCATGGCAAACCTGAGACGGTGCTCTCGGGACACACAGGGAAACTGAGTGGCTAGGACCAGGAAGGTGTTTAAGATGGAGGGCCCATCTGGGACAGTGCACTGGCCAACCACCTGGTCCCCTGAGCTGCTCAGACATGGGAAGGGCATAAACACATGCCCAACACACAGAAATTGAGCCAGAACTGTGTCTGAGTGCCTCCTGTGAAGTACAGGTCAGCAGTGGCCTGCTACATGAGCTCTGGGTGCAGCAGACCCGGCATAATGGAAGAGGTTGGAACCTCTTCCCTCTTGGAAGAGGTTGCCATTAACCCCACCATAGAACCACCAGAACTTTCACAGGACTGGGGAAATAGACTCTTGGAGGGCACAACAACAACAACAAAAACTGTGCACCAAGACCCAGGAGAAAAGAGCAGTGACACAACAAGAAACTGACCCAGACATGTGCATGAGTCTCCAGGAATCTCTGGTGGAGGCATGGGTTGGTGGTGACCTGCTTCAGGATCATAGGCACTGAGTGTAGCAGTGTGTGAATGAGACATTTTTAAGGAGGTCACCATTATCTTCATTACCTCCACCATAGTTTGGCCTCAAGTTAAGCAACAGGAAGGGAACACAACCCTGCCAATTAAAAGAAAACTGGATTAAAGATTTACTGAACATGGTACTGCCCATCCGAATAAGACCCAGTTTCTCCCTCAGTCTCTCTGGAAGCTTCCATACGCCTCTTATCCTTATCCATCAGAGGGTAGACAGACTGAAAACCAAAATCACAAGAATCTAACCAATTTCATCATGTGGACCACAGACTTGTATAACTCAGTGAATGTATGAACCATGTCATGTGGGGTCACCCAAGATGGATGAATCATGGTGGAGAGTTCTGACAAAATGTGGTCCACTGGAGAAGGGAATGGCAAACCACTTCAATATTCTTGCCTTGCAAACCCTATAACCAGGATGAAAAGGCAAAAAGATAGTATACTGAAAGATGAACTCCCCAGGTGGGTAGGTGCCCAATATGCTACTGGAGATCAGTGGAGAAATAACTCCAGAAAGAATGAAGAGATGGAGCCAAAGCAAAAACAACACCCAGCTGTGGATGTGACAGGTGATAGAAGTGAAGCCTGATGCTATAAAGAGCAATACTGCATAGGAACCTGGAATGTTAGGTCTATGAAGCAAGCCAAATTAGAAATGGTCAAACAGGAGATGGCAAGAGTGAACATTGGCATTTTAGGAAACAGTGAATTAAAATGGACTGGAGTTCTTCATTTCTTCCTTTTCTAGTTGCTTTAGGTGTAGAGTTAGGTTATTTATTTGATTTTTTCTTGTTTCTTGAGGTGTGCTTGTATTGCTATGAACTTTCCCCTTAGGACTGCTTTTACCGTGTCCCACAGGTTTTGGGTTGTTGTGTTTTCATTTTCATTCGTTTCTATGCAAATTTTGATTTCTTTCTTGATTTCTTCTGTGATTTGTTGGTTATTCAGCAGAGTGTTGTTCAGCCTCCATATGTTGGAATTTTTAATAGTTTTTCTTCTGTAGTTGAGATGTAATCTTACTGCATTGTGGTCAGAAAAGATGCTTGGAATGATTTCTATTTTTTTGAATTTACCAAGGCTAGCTTTATGGCCCAGGATGTGATCTATCCTGGAGAAGGTTCCATGTGCACTTGAGAAAAAGGTGAAATTCATTGTTTTGGGATGAAATGTCTTATAGATATCAATTAGGTCTAACTGATCTATTGTATCGTTTAAAGTTTGTGTTTCCTTGTTAATTTTCTGTTAGTTGATCTATCCATAGGTGTGAGTGGGGTATTAAAGTCTCCCACTATTATTGTGTTTTTGTTAATTTCTCCTTTCATACTTGTTAGCATTTGTCTTACATACTGCGGTGCTCCCGTGTTGGGTGCATATATATTTATAATTGTTATATCTTCTTCTTGGATTGATCCTTTGATCATTATGTAGTGACCTTCTTTGTCTCTTTTCACAACCTTTGTTTTAAAGTCTATTTTATCTGATATGAGTATTGCTATTCCTGCTTTCTTTTGGTCCCTATTTGCATGGAAAATCTTTTTCCAGCCCTTCACTTTCAGTCTGTATGTGTCCCCTGTTTTGAGGTGGGTCTCCTGTAGACAACATATGTAGGGGTCTTGTTTTTGTATCCATTCAGCCAGTCTTTGTCTTTTGGTTGGGGCATTCAACCCATTTACGTTTAAGGTAATTACTGATAAGTATGATCCCGTTGCTATTTACTTTATTGTTTTGGGTTCGAATTTATACACCATTTTTGTGTTTCCTGTCTAGAGAATATCCTTTAGTATTTGTTGGAGAGCTGGTTTGGTGGTGCAGAATTCTCTCAGCTTTTGCTTGTCTGAAAAGCTTTTGATTTCTCCTTCATACTTGAATGAGATCCTTGCTGGGTACAATAATCTGGGCTGTAGGTTATTTTCTTTCATCATTTTAAGTATGTCTTGCCATTCCCTCCTGGCTTGAAGAGTTTCTATTGAAAGATCAGCTGTTATCTTTATGGGAATTCCCTTGTGTGTTTTTTGTTGTTTTTCCCTTGCTGCTCTTAATATTTGCTCTTTGTGTTTGATCTTTGTTAATTTGATTAATATGTGTCTTGGGGTGTTTCGCCTTGGGTTTATCCTGTTTGGGACTCTCTGGGTTTCTTGGACTTGGGTGATTATTTCCTTCCCCATTTTAGGGAAGTTTTCAACTATTATCTCCTCAAGTATTTTCTCATGGTCTTTCTTTTTGTCTTCTTCTTCTGGAACCCCTATGATTCGAATGTTGTAGCGTTTAATATTGTCCTGGAGGTCTCTGAGATTGTCCATCAGCAGATGAATGGATAAGAAAGCTGTGGTACATATATACAATGGAGTATTACTCAGCCATTAAAAAGAATACATTTGAATCAGTTCTAATGAGGTGGATGAAACTGGAGCCTATTATACAGAGTGAAGTAAGCCAGAAGGAAAAACACCATTATAGTATACTAATGCATATATATGGAATTTAGAAAGATGGTAACAATAACCCGGTGTACGAGACAGCAAAAGAGACACTGATGTATAGAACAGTCTTATGGACTCTGGGGGAGAGGGAGAGGGTGGGAAGATTTGGGAGAATGACATTGAAACATGTAAAATATCATGTAAGAAACGAGCTGCCAGTCCAGGTTCGATTCACAATACTGGATGCTTGGGGCTAGTGCACTGGGATGACCCAGAGGGATGGTGTGGGGAGGGAGGAGGAAGGAGGGTTCAGGATGGAGGGCACATGTATACCCATTATGTAAAGTTCAAAAATAAAATTTAAAAAAATAAAAAAATAAAATGGACTGGAATGGGTGAATTTAACTCAGGTGACCATTTTACCTACTACTGTGGGCAAGAATCCCTTAGAAGAAATGGAGTAGCCATCATAGTCAACAAAAGAGTCCAAAATACAATACTTGGATGCAATCTCATAAATGACAGAATGATATCTGTTCATTTTCATGCCAAACCATTCAATATCTCAGTAATCCAAGTCTATGCCCCAACCTGTAATGCCGAAGAATCTGAAGTTGAATGGTTCTATGAAAATCTACAAGACCTTCTAGAATTAACACTCAAAAAAATGTCCTCTTCATTATAGGGGACTGGGATGCAAAAGTAGGAAGACAAGAGCTACCTGGAGTAACAGGCAAATTTGGCCGTGGAATGCAAAATGAAGCAGGGCAAAGCCTAACAGAGTTCTGCCAAGAGAACTCACTGGTCATAGCAAACACCCTCTTCCAACAACACAGGAGACAACTGTACACATAGACATCACCAGATGGTCGATACTGAAATCAGATTGAGTACATTCTTCACAGTCAAAGATGGAGAAACTCTATACAGTCAGAAAAAAAAAAAAAAGACTGGGAGCTGACTGTGGCTCAGCTCATGAACTCCTTACTGCAAAATGCAGACTTAAATTGAAGGAAGTAGGGGAAACCAACAGACCATTCATGTATGAACTTAACCAAATCCCTTAAGATTATACAGTGGAAGTGAGAAATAGATTCAAGGAATTAGATCTGAGAGAGTCCCTGAAGAAAATGGATGGAGGTTCGTGACATTGTATAGGAGGCAGTGATCAAGATTATCCCCAAGAAAAAGATATTCAAAAAAGTAAAAGGGTTGTCTGAGGAGGCCTTACAAATAGCTGTGAAAAGAAAAGGAGAGAAAGGCAAAGGAGAAAAGGAAAGAAATACTTATTTGTATGCAGAATTCCAAAGAAGAGCAAGGAGAGAAATAAAGTCTTCCTCGGTGATCAATGCAAATAAACAGAGGAAAACAATTGAATGGGAAAGACTAGAGATCTATTTAAGAAAATTAGAGATACCAAGGGAATATTTCATGCAAAGATGAGTATAATAAAAGACAGAAATGGTATGGACCTAACAGAAGCAGAAGATATTAAGAAGGGTTGTCTTTAGGGGAAATGCTTTCAATTTTTCACAATTGAGGATAATGTTTGCTGTGGGCTTATCATATATGGCTTTTATTATGTTGAGGTATGTTTCTTCTATGCTTGCTTTCTCGAGGGATTTTATCCTAAATGGATGTTGAATTTTGTCAAAGACTTTCTCTGCATCTATTGAGATAATCATTTCATTTTTATCTTCCAATTTGTTAACGTGGTGTATCACATTGATTGATTTGCAAATACTGAAGAATCCTTGCATCCCCTAACGTCAGGAATAAGACAAGGGTGCCCACTCTCACTAATACTTTTCAATATAGTTTTGGAAGTTTGGGCCACAGAAATAAGAGGAGAAAAAGAAATAAAAGGAATCCAGATCAGAAAAGAAGAAGTAAAACTCTGACTGTTAGTAGATGACATAATTCTCAACATAGAAAACCCTAAAGACACCACCAGAAAATTACTAGAGCTAATCAATGTATATAGTAAAGTTGCAGGATAAAATTAACAATATAAGAATCAATAGAGTGAAAATGAGTATACTATCCAAAGCAATCTATAGATTCAGTGCAATCCTTATCAAGCTACGAATGGTATTTTTCACAGAACTAGAACAAATAATTTCACAATTTGTATGGAAATACAAAACACCTCGAGTAGCCAAAGCAATCTTGTGAAACAAGAATGAAACTGGAGGAATCAACCTGCCTGACTTCAGATTGTACTACAAAGCTACTGTAATCAAGATAGTATGATACTGGCACAAAAGCAGAAATATAGATCAGTGGAACAAAATAGAAAGCCCAGAGATAAATCCATGCACCTATGGACACCATATCTTTGACAAAGGAGGCAAGAATATACAATGGAGAACAGTCAATCTCTTTAACAAGTGGTGCTGGGAAAACTGGTCAACTACTTGTAAAAGGAAACTAGAACACTTTCTAACTACATACACAAACATAAACTCAAAATGGATTAAAGATCTAAATGTAAAGCCAGAAACTATAAAACTCCTAGAAAACATAGGCACTCTCAGACATAAATCACAGCAGGATCCTCTATGACCCACCTCCCAGAGCAATGGAAATAAAAGCAAAAATAAACAAATGGGAGCTAACGAAGCTTAAAAGCTTTTTCACAACGAAGGAAACTATAAGCAAGGTGGAAAGACAGCCTTCAGAATGGGAGAAAATAATAGCAAATGAAGCAACTGACAAAAAATTAATCTCAAAAATATACAAGCAGCTCCTGTAGCTTAATACCAGAAAAATAAACGACCCAATCAAAAAATGGGCCAAAGAACAAAACAGACATTTCTCCAAAGAAGACATACAGATGGCTAACAAACACTTGAAAAGATGCTCAACATCACTCATTATCAGAGAAATGCAAGTCAAAACCACAATGTGGTACAATCTCACACTGGTCAGGATGGCTGCAATCAAAAAGTCTACAAACAATAAATGCTAGAGCTGGTGTGGAGAAAAGGGAACCCTCTTATCTGTTGGTGGTGATGCAAACTAGCATAGCCACTATGGAGTACAGCATGGAGATTTCTTAAAAAACTGAAAATAGAACTGCCATATGGCCCAGCAATTCCACTGCTGGGCATACACACCGAGGAAACCAAAATTGAAAGAGATGCATACCCCAATGTTTATTGCAGCACTATTTTACAATAGCTAGAACATAGAAGGAACCTAGATGTCCTTTGGCAGACAAATTGATAAGAAAGATGTGGTACATATACACAATGGAATATTACTCAGTTGTTAAAAAAATGCATTTGAATCAGTTCTAATGAGGTGGATGAAACTGGAGACTTATTACATAGAGTGAAGTAAGTCAGAAAGAAAAACATCAATACAGTATATTAACGTATATATTTGGAATTTAGAAAGATGGTAATGATGATCCTATATGAGAGACAGCAAAGGAGACAAAGAGATAAAGAACAGACTTTTGGACTCTGTGGGAGAAGGCAAGGGTGGGATGATTTGAGAGAATCACATTGAAACATATGTATTACCATATGTGAAACAAATCACCAATCGAGGTTTGATGCATGAGACAGGATGCTCAGGCCTGGTGCACTGGGATGACCCTGAGGGATGGGATGAGGAGGAGGTTGAGATGGGGATTCAGGATGGGGCACACATGTACAACCATGGCTGATCCATCTCAAAATATGGCAAAAAGCACTGCATATGTTAAAATAATTAGCATCAGATTAAAATAAATTAATTAGTTAATATAAAATAAAATCACTGCAGATGGTGACTGCAGCCATGAAATTAAAAAATGCTTACTCCCTGGAAAAAAAGGTATGACCAACCTAGACAACATATTAAAAACCGGAGACATTACTTTGCCAACAAAGGTCCATCTAATCGAAGCTATTGTTTTTCCAGTAGTCATATATGGATGTGAGAGCTGGACTATAAAGAAAGCTGAGTTCCAAAGAATTTATACTTTTGAACTGTGGTATTGGAGAAGACTCTTGAGAGTCCCTTGGACTGCAAGGAGATACAACCAGTCCATCTTAAAGGAAATCAGTCCTGAATATTTATTGGAAGGACTGATGTTGAAGCAGAAACTACAATACTTGGGTCACCTGATGGGAAGAAATGACTGATTTGAAAAGACCCTAATGCTGGGAAAGATTAAAGGTGGGAGGAGAAGGGGAAAACAGAGGATAAGATGGCTGTGTGGCACCACCGACTCGATGGACATGAGTTTGAGTAAACTCTGGGAGTTGGTGATGGACAGGGAGGCCTGACATACTGCAGTCCATGGAGTTGCAAAGTTGGACATGACTGAGCAACTGACTGAACTGGATTAAGCAAAAAAAAAAAGAAGAAGAAGAAGAAAAAGATGTGGCAAGAATACACAGAAGAACTATACAAAAAAAGATCTTCATGACCCAGATAACTACGATGGTGTGATTACTCACCTAGAGCCAGACATCCCGGAATGAGAAGACAAGTGGGCCTTAGAAAGCATCACTACAAACAAAGCTAGTGAAGGTGATGGATTTCCAGTAGAGCTGATTCAAATCCTCAAAGATGATGTTGTGAAAGGGCTGCACTCAGTACGCCAGCAAATTTGGAAACTCAGCAGTGGCCACAGGACTAGAAAAGGTCAGTTTTCATTCCAATCCCAAAGAAAGGCAATGCAAAAGAATGTTCCAACTATTGCACAATTGCACTCATCTCACATGCTAGCAAAGTAATGCTCAAAATTCTCCAATCCAGGTTTCAACAGTACATGTACCATGAACTTCCAGATGTTCAAGCTGAATTTAGAAAAGGCAGAGGAACAAGAGGGCAAATTGCCAACATCCACTGAATCATCAAAAAAGCAAAAGAGTTCCTGAGAAATATCTACTTTGGCTTCATTGACTATGCTAAAACCTTTGACTGTGTGGATCACAACAAACTGTGGAAAATTCTTAAAGAGATAGGAATACCAGATCACTTGACCTTTGTCACCTTTGTCCAACTCTTTGTCACCCCATGGACTGCAGCACGTCGGGCTTCCTGAGAAATCGGAATGCAGGTCGAGAAGCAACAATCAGAACTGGACACGGAAAAACAGACGGGTTCTATATCAGGAAAGGAGTACGTCAAGGCTGTATATTGTCACCCTGCTTATTTAACTTATATGCAGGGTAAATCATGCTAAATGCCAGGCTGGATGAAGCACTAGCTGGAATCAAGTTTGTGGGGAGAAATATGAATTCTGTCAGATATGCAGATGATACCACCCTTATGGCAAAAAGTGAAGAACTAAAGAGTCTATTGATGAATGTGAAAGAAGAGAGTGAAAAAGTTGGCTTAAAACTCAACATTCAGAAAACTAAGATCATAGCATCTGGTCCCATCACTTCATGGCAAATAGATTGGGAAACAATGGAAACAGTGACAGAAACTTCAATACTTTGGTCACCTAATGTGAAGAACTGACTCAATGGAAAAGACCCTGATGCTGGGAATGATTCAAGGTGGGAGGAGAAGGGGATCTCAGTGGATGAGATGGTTTGATGGCTTCACCGACTCAATGGATATGAGTTTGCATATGCTTGGTAGTTGATGATGGACAGGGAAGCCTGGTGTGCTTCAGTCCATGGGGTTGCAAAGGGACGAGGGACTGAACTGAACTGACATTGTTATATAGTGATATATGTATATCACTATATGTATATCACTATATGACATATATATATATCACTATATGATATGATATGATAGATAGATATATACATATATATATACACACACACACACACATGAGTAAAAAAGATATTACCTCTTTTTTACTCATTCATCTATTGAGGGCATTATGCTTGCTTCCATAATTTGGCTATTGTAAATAATGCTGTAATGAGCATGTGTGTCCCTGATGACTCTGTGGGTACAGAATCTGCCTGCAATGCAGTAAAGACAGGGATGTATATACCTTTTCTAATTAATGTTTTCATTTTTCTTCAGCTGAATACTGAGCACAGATTTTCTGGATCATATTGAGGAAATTTTGTACTGTTTTCTACAGTGGCTGCACATATTTAACTACCTACCAAGAGGGCACGAGGGTACCTTTTTCTCCACATCCTCAGCAAAATTTGCAATTTGTTGACTTTTTGATAACAGCCATTTGACACATTGGAAGGGATATCTAATTATGGTTTTTATTTGCATATCCCTGATGATTAGCTATGTTGAGTTTCTTTTCATACAACTCTTGTCCATCTGTATGTCTTCTTTGGAAAACTAAGTATTCAGATTTTTTAACCACTTTAAATTGAGTTCATTGACAGTTTTATTTTTTCAAAAGTTTGTCCTTAAAACATAAGAATTGAAGTTAATTTTGTACTTTTCCTAAAACAAAATTTAGTTTATTTTAATAGAAGAAATAAAATTAGTAAAATTCCTAAATGTCCTACAATCATTAAACACATTACATTAGTACTATAATGACTTATAGTACTAAACCTATTTAATTTAAAACCTATGAGTTTTAAATAACTGTTATCAAGTATTAAAATTTTTTAAAAAGATTAATGATTCTAATCTACATTATATCTACAAAAATATGGCTATAAATATATATATATAGTGATTGCAAATACTCAAATTTTGTGTCTGTAATTGGAAATGAAAAAACTATGACTTATTAATTTTATTGCTCTGATATGAATGTACCAGTGAGGTTTAAAATGGATAAAAAGTCCCTTTTTGTTGCTTTGGTTGTTTGGATTTTTTTTTTATTTTTTATGTTGAGTTTTGTTACTTCTTTGTACATTTTGGATATAATCTCTTATCAGATATATTATTTGCAAGTATTTTTCCCCTTCAGAAGGTGTTATTTTTGTTTTGTTGACAGTTTTCCTCACTGTACAAAAGCTTTTTAGTTAATATAGTCCCATTTGTTTACTTTATTTTTAAAATTATATTTATTTATTTTTAATTAATGATTGCTTTACAATATTGGTGCACTTGTTTATTTTTGTTTTTATTTCCCTTTCCTGAAAATATAACCAAAAAGTATTATTAAGGCCAATGTCAAGGAAATTATTTCCTATTTTCTTCTAGAAGTTTTATAGTTTTTGGTCTTACATTTAAATCTTTGAAGCCCACACAAACAGGTTTAAAGACATACAGTATCCATGGATTGGAAAAATTAGTGTCATTAAAATGACAATACTACCTGAGGCAATCTACAGATTCAGTGCAATTCCTATGAAAACAACAATGGAATTTTTTTCACAGAACTATAACAAATAATTCTAAAATTTGTGTGGAAACACAAAAGACCCTAGATTGCCACAACAATCTTGAAAGATAAGAATAAAACTGGAGGTATCATGCTTCTTGATTTCAAACTGAAATACAAAACTACAGCAATCAAAACAGCACAGTATTGACACATAAACAGACATATAAATAAACAGAAGGGAATACAGAGCTTGGAAATAAACATATATATGGTCAACAAATTTAAAAAAAGGAGACAAGAATATACACTGCAGGAAAGACAGCCTTTCAAAAAAATGATACTGGGTTAACTGGATAGCTACAAGTCAAAGAATTAAAATGGACCACTCTCTCATAGGATGCACAAAAAATTAATTCAAAATGGTTTAAAGAGTCTATGTTAGCAATTTTTATTTAAAAGATTTGTTACTAAGGAATGAGCATCAGTCAGAGTTATATATTGTATCAATACAAATATTTAATACAATTAATGAATAACCACTTTTCTGCTAATTGTTTTTCCCTAAAATATTGAAAACATAATATTTGCCATTTATGCCCAGCATATTAGTAAATATGGCTATTTGGAATGCAATGAAAATAAAATTTACAAAAATAAATTAGAGTATCTGCTTTCAGATATAATATAGTTGCCATTATTCCTGCCACCAAACTAGGGTAGTAGAAAAATTAAAAAAAAAAAAATACCCAATTCATATTTTTAAGAACTTTAGAGAGATGTGACAAAAAAATGACTAAAAGAATTAAAATTCCATAGATCAAAACTCATGTGGTGGGTATATTGTTGTAGCAATGACCTATAATTTAGTTAGCTTGTCTTTATCCAAAAGTGACCTTATGGAGTGACTTTTTTTAGGGAGCCCAGAAAGACGGATTCATGAATTTTCAGCAGAAGCACTGGAAGCCATAAAACAATAAAATGTCATGCTAAAGTGCTGTTACTAAATAACTGGCAATGTAATAATATACACTTAGAAATTCTTTAAAACATGAATTGAAATAACCATATCTTCAGAAGACTAGAAGTTGACTAAATATTTCATGTGCACTAAACAACTATAAAGGAAAATACTTGCATACAGAGATACAGAAATTCTAAGTGAAATTAACCATAATCAGATCAAAGAAATGATGATTTAAATGAATACTGATTGGGTTATTTGATATTGAGCTCTATGAGCTGTTCGTGTATTTTGGAGATTAATTCCTTGTTGATCACTTTGTACGTAAATATTTTCTCGCATTCTTAGGGTTGTCTTTTTGTTTTGTTTATGGTTTCATTTGCTGTGAAAAAGCTTTTAAGCTTAATTAGATTTCACTTGTTTATTTTTATTTTCACTACTGTAGGGAACGGATCAAAAAGATACTTGCTGTGATTTATATTAGAGATTGTTCTGCCTATATTTTCCTCTAAGAGTTTCATGGTACCCAGTCTTAAAAGTCTTTAACCTATTTTGAGTTCATTTCTGTGTATGGTGTTAGAGAATGTCTTTCTTTCTTTTTACCTTTAACTCTCCAGTTTTTCCAGTTCCACTTATTGAAGAGATTATCTTTTTTCCAATGAATATTCTTCCATCCTTTATCATAGATTAGATGACAATAGGTGCAAAGCTTTATCTCTGACCTTTTTACCCCATTCCATTCATCTATATTTCTATTTTTGTGCCAGTACCATATTGTTTTGATGACTGTAGCTTTATAATATAGGCTGAAATCAAAGAGCCTGATTTCTCCAGCTCTATTTTTCTTTCTCCAGATTGCTTTGGTGATTCAGGTTGTCTTGTGTTTCAATATACAATGTAAAATTGTTCTAATTCTGTCAAAAAATGCCATTGGTTATTTGATAGGGATTGCATTTAATCTGTATATTACTTTGGGTAGCACATATATTTTGACAATATGGAGGTTTCCAATCCAAAGACAGATAGATGGTTGTATCATTTTTATTTCTTTCATCAGTATCTTATAGATTTTTGAGTACAAGTATTTTGCCTTTTTTAGGTATGTTTATTCATCAGTATTTTATTCTTTTTCATGTGATGGAAAATGGGATTTTTCCTTAAATTCTATTTCTGGCATTTCGTTTTTAGTGTATAAGAATGCAAGAGATTTCTGTGTATTAATTTTGTATCCTACAACTTTACCAAATTCATTGATGAGCCCAATTAAAAAAAAAAAAATAGGTGGAAGACCTAAATAGACATTTCTTCAAAGAAGACATATAGATGACCAAAAAGTACATGAAAAGATGCACAATGTCAATAATTTTTAGGGAAATTAATCTCCAAACAAATGAGTTATCACCTAACGCTGGTCAGAATGACCATCATTAAAAAAAAGACAATTTACAAACAACAAATGCTAGAGGAATATGAAAAAAAGGCAACCCTTCTGCATTATTGGTGGGAATGTAAATTGGAGAACAGTTTGAAGATCCCTTAAAAAAAGTAAAAATGAGCTACCATATGATCCAGCAATTCCACTCATGGGTGTATATCCAGAGAAAAACATGGTTCAAAAAGATACATGCACCCTAATATTCACTGCAGAACTATTTACAATAGTCAAGACATGGAAGCACCCTAAATGTTCATCATCAGATGAATGGATAAAGAAGATGTGATACAAATCCACTATGGAATGTACTCAGCCATGAAAATGAATGCAACAATGCCATATGCAGCATGAATATACATAGAGATGGTCATAAAAAGTGAAGTGAGTCAGAGAAAGACAATATCATATAATATTGCTTATATATAGAATCTTTAAAAAATGGTGCAAATGAACCTATTTATTAAAAAAAAAAAAAAAAAAGCCACTATGGAGAACAGTGTGGAGATTCCTTAAAAAACTGGAACTAGAACTACCTTATGACCCAGCAATCCCACTGCTGCGCATACACACTGAGGAAACCAGAATTGAAAGAGACACGTGTACCCCAATGTTCATCGCAGCATTGTTTATAATAGCCAGGACATGGAAGCAAACTAGATGTCCATCAGCAGATGAATGGATAAGAATGCTGTGGTACATATACACAGTGGAGTATTACTCATCCAGTAAAAAGGATACATTTGAATCAGTTCTAATGAGGTGGATGAAACTGGAGTCTATAAGTAAGCCAGAAAGAAAAACACCAATACAGTATACTAATGCATATATATGGAATTTAGAAAGATGGTAACAATAACCCTGTATGAGAACAGCAAAAGAGACACAGATGTATAGAACAGTCTTTCAGACTCTGGGAGAGGGAGGGGGTGGGATGATTTGGAAGAATGGCATTGAAACATGTATAATATCATATAAGAAACGAATCGCCAGTCCAGGTTCGATGCAGGATACAGGATGCTTGGGGCTGGTGCACTGGGATGATCCAGAGGGATGGTACGGGGAGGGAGGTGGGAGGCGGGGTCAGGATGGGGAGCATGTGTACACCCGTGGTGGATTCATGTTAATGTATGGCAAAACCAACACAATATTGTAAAGTAAATAATAATAATAATAATAAATAAAATACACAAAAAAAGTAAAAAAAAATTTAAAAAAAAGAGTCACAATTGTAGAAAACAAAAACAAGCTAATGGCTACTAAGGGGAAGAGGAGAGAGGGATAAACATGGAGACTGGGATTGACATATGCACACTATTAGACAGAATATTAAAAAGCAGAGACATTACTTTGCCAACAAAGGTCCATCTAGTAAAAGCTATGTTTTTTTTTTTTTTTTTTTTTCAGTAGTCATGAATGAATGTGAGAGTTGGACAATAAAGAAATCTGAACACTGAAGAATTGATTATTTTGAACTGTGGTATTGGAGAAGACTCTTGAGAATCCCTTGGACAGCAAGGAGGTCTAACCAGTCAATCCTAAAGGAAATCAGTCCTGAATATTCATTGGAAGGACTGATGCTGAAGCTGAAACTCCAATATTTTGGCCACCTGATGTGAAGAACTGACTCTTTGGAAAAGACCCTGATGTTGAGAGAGGTTGAAGGCAGGAGGAGAAGGGGACGACAGAGGATGAGATGGTTGGATGGCATCATCAACTCGATGGACATGAGTTTGAGTAAGCTCCAGGAGTTGGTGATGGACAGGCAAGCCTGGCAAGCCTCAGTCCATGGGGTCACAAACAGTTGGACAGGGCTGAGCAACTGAACTGAACTGAATATATAAAATAGATAGCCAATAAGGTCCTATTGCATAGCACAGGGGACTCTTATCAATGCTCTATAATGGCCTATATGGTGAAAGAACATTAAAAAGAGTAAATATACATAATAATATATGTGTAACTGATTCACTTTGCTGTATACTTGAAACTAACACAGCAGTGTAAATTAACTATACTCCAAGAAGAATTTAATTTAAAAAATAAAATAAGTAAATGTTGACAATACTACCACTACACTATTATTAATGATTTTGATAATTATAATGTATTTTGAAGGGTAAAATTACGTAGGGTTAAACCGGGACAAATTTTATTCTGACAAATAGCACAAATATATATCATCATTATTACTTAATATTGTTGTAGATATGTGTTATAACACATTTAAAGAGAAAGAAACTGAAGGTACAAAAAGTATAAATACTTCTGATGCTATGATTTTTTTTTTACCTAGATACATTTATAAACAATAAAATAAATCACTGAGTTTCTAGATACAAATTAACTAACTAAAGACTTACATCTCAAAGGGGCAGATAAAGAATTTAGTTGTAAGTTTTCTAAAGTAAATGCACTAAGAAAAGGGACTTTGAAGATTTAGGAAAAACTTGTCTGAAGTTTTGTCAACCTGAGCTCACTAGTGTAGGCAAGGGACAATTCTTTTTTTTTTTTTTAATGTTAAGTGGTCTAAAGAAATGTGGATAACTAAAGCAATTAGAATTTAGGCTGGACACTTAGGAATGCCTTCAAACTGTACTGACTGACAGTTCAGAATCAGTACAACTGCCATTATCAGAAAACCTCTATAATCCCAAAGTTCCTGCTGATTCCAAAACCATTCAGTGCCTATCAGGATTCACACAAACAGTATGAATGATTGCAGCCAGGCTCTTAAACTCCTAAAAATTGTGTTTGGTTAGTGGACTCACTGATAAAGTAAGTGAGGAAAACAAAAAGCCTTTACAACTGGTTTCGCCAGAAAAAAAAAAAAAAATTAAAAATAGCAAAATCAATACCAGTGCCACCTCCACTTCACTAAACATTCCAAATCTTAAAATAAATTTCCTGACTTTCTAAACCCAAAATTTCAATTTAACTATAGGAAAACATAGAAAATAAATATTTTACATTTCCTGACTCTTTAAAACATATACACACTGTTGTTGAACACAATTTAAATGCAAATGCAATAAACTCATTTCTTAAGACTAGAATGGTTATTCCCCAAATTTGATAGATAAGCAGAAATATCACTTATACACACTAGTTTCATAAATCTATTTATAGGGCATTTGCTGACACAGAAAGTAGCTAGTAAACTGAAGAATACAAATTACATTGCCCTCAAGTACATATCACATTTTAGATTAGACATGGAAACATCAGAATTAGTATGGATTATTGCAGATTGGCAGATTAGAAACACTAAAGAGATTCAATTACATTGAGTTTACTTTTAATACAAGACATTGGCAGAATACAGATAAGAAAACATATTTTCCCTGTAACCTACTAATTTGCAAATTTTTCTTGAGACAGAAGTACTGTCTAGACATTCTAAGTCCTAGCCCTTAATGGATCACTCTCAGGTTGTATCATTCAGCCCCACAACAGTTATCATATCTGTAAAATTAGTTGACTTGAGCAGAAAATCTCATAAATTACATGTGAGAAGTTGAGTGAAAGACATTATATTTCATATATACAATCCAAAAAACAATAATGAAGTGACATATCCCTAAAAGGAATGATTTGTATATAATAAAAGAAAATAATACAGTGCTTGGTTATTTTTAGTCATTTTGAACTTCTTAAGGCTAATTTAGTTTGGCATTGAAGGAAATTAATGTCAAACTCTAAATCAGGCTTTAAAATTTAAACCCAATCTGACATTTGGACAGAATGCTAATATTAGCTGAAGGGTATAACTTGTGCTGTCATTTTTATTTAAAATATTTATTTGTAATATATCACATTAAAAACTCCTTGGGAAAAAAAAGAATATTTGGTACATTAATGCTATATGGAGGTGCCAAACTGGATTTTGGGGAGAATAACTTTTATAAATGACATTGCTTAAATACCCTCCCTTTATTGTTTTAATTCATGCTGTTATGTATGTCCTACTGACCACAGATTCAAGTATTACATAAAATTATCTGGCTAAGTGATCTCTTATAAATAATTAGGGTCTGCTAAATTAAAAAAAAAAGTTAGTGTATCATTTAAATGGTTTAATTCACTGTTCTGTGTATGTAGCAACTTAGAATGAAATTAAATATTTTTCTCCAAAGAACTGATTCCAAATTTTCCACAAATTTTTCAGTGTGCAATGGACATTTGGTGAATTGATTGCTGACTAGTTTACTTTGCTCCCTATACAGTATTTGTTTTTACTACAAACTTAATACCTCTAGAGTGGAGTCTTACTTTAAAAAATGACTTTAACTCTCCTTGTTAATGTCTGGCATACTTTTATAGACGGAAAAGTTTATGAATTTGGAACTTCTAATTGGATTTGTCTCAAACCTGCCTTCTGTGATTTTCCTTCAGTATTTATCATATTTTGAGAATGCTATTTGTGTAATCTTTTATTAAATATTATCTCTGGTACAATAGTAGTTCCTGGAGAATAGAGCATATTTTGTTAATATCTTTCACTATAGCATCTACTCATGATTAAAAGAATACCTCAGATATTGTCTTTTTTCAGTAAATATCTGTAGAAAGAATGCACAAATGAGAGAGAATAAATGATTGAGTAGATAAATGAATGAAAAACTGAAACACATTCCCTTTGCATTTAGAACTCAGCTTACAAATGTTTTTCCAAGTCTGGTAGATAACTTTCCAGGTGTGCATATTCTGACATAAGAATGTATAGAAATTTATTTGAAAGACTTCAGGAGTTTTGTTTTTGACTTTGAATGGTGAAAGCAATGGAGATTGTATAGGTAAGGGTGAGCTTATGCAATAAAGCACAGCTTGTCAGTGTGATTTACTTAAGCCATTCATTAAATCCTTAATTCCTGATGCTTTAGTTGGTATTATATTGGCTATTACAAATCTTCTCCTTCATTATTCTGTTTAGAATAATGTCCAGAGTCACAAAAGGAACCATTATAGGACGAACTTTTGTGAAGTCCTATGGCCTGCTGGTAATTTCTCTCAGGTGCTCAATTTGGATTTGGTTTGTTGATTAGATAACCATTGATCATGGTTATATATCTCAGAAGTGCTGAGTATAGGTTCAAACCTAGTGCTATAGTTGACTACATCAATGAATAAAGAGAAATGGGGTCTTTAAGCGTAGGAGTAATCTTTCTGCATTGGAGGGGAGGGGAAAAAAATCGATGGAAGTGTGGCAAATAGCAGCTAAGTACAGAATGTGGTGGAAATATGCTGACTCTAAAACATCTTTTTCTCAGACTAGAAAAAAACAATAATGAGAAGTAAAAATGCCTTGCAGTGAATGTTTGCAACAGAAGGATTGGGACTTTCAAAAATTCAAGGAAGAAGGCAATCATCCTAAAGACTCTTTCATCTTTTAGAAAAGTCCACTTTTTTTCTTAAAGGAAGAAATGTTTAAAATCAGCAAGAAGCATCAGTCCTTAATATCTTACAGAGGGAATAGGTTAATATGTGAAAATGTTACATTGGACAGATATAAGAGCACAACAGAAAAGAAAATGCAATATGACAGGGATACCAGTTAAGTTATCCTACTGCGCAGAAAGAGAGGTGAACCTTTGATCACAATAGAAGAGGTAAAATATTTTCACAAGCTTGAAAAAGTAAACCTCTGAGAACTAGAGAGATTTGAGAAAGAAAGAACATTGGAGAAGAAAGGCTAAAGAAACATCAAAAAAATCCTACCAGTTTTAGTTCAACAAACTCTTTGAGGACATATTCTAATTCCAAAAAATGAAGAAACAAGTGGGACCCATTCCTGAAATACAGGAGAGTGACAGATTCTCCTTAAGTTCAGCAGTGAAGTACTGGAAGCACAGGACTCAAAAACACAAATAAAAAGGGAAAAAGGCCCAGACAACTTCTCATGAAAAGTAGTCCTTCAGATATTACAGTCTGAAGGAGAACGGCATCTTCCATAGGTAATGGAAAGATATTACCCTAATTAGTCACTTGATAGAAGAGTTCTATCAATCTAAATATTAACCCCCACATTTTAGATTCTAAATTGTGCCACAAAGAAGCAACTTTTTAGTAATTTGGGATCCAAGAAAGCTTCTATTATTTTTGTCTGTATGTTTTTCTATTCCTTTCCCTCAAGACAATTAAATTTCTCAAATGTAAGCAATCACTTCTCAGATGGAATCACTGTGAATCTTTGAAAAAGCATAAACTATCCAGTTCAAGGATCAGCTTTTAACAAGACATGTGCCTTAGTCTCTGAGGGCTGCTATAACAAAATACCATCAATTGGATGGCTTATAAACAAACAAACAATATATATATATATATATATATTTCATGGTTTTGGAGACTAGAAGTCTGGTATTAAGCTGCCAGCATAGTTGCATTATGGTGAGTGCCCTCGTCCAGGTTGCATACTGAAGTCTCTTTGTTTCATCACACGTTAGAAAAAGGGTGAGAGAGTTCTCTGATGTCCTTTTAACAAAGGCACTAATTTCATTTATGAAGACTCAACCCTCACGACCTGATTACATCCCAAAGGCCTTACTTCCTAGTACCGTAATATTAAGGGTTAAGATCTTAACATATGAATTATAGAGGAAATAAACATTCAATTCATCATATTCCTCCCATATAGAATAAACTCTGTTGGGTTAAGGTATGTGCCTGTGTGTATTTAAATAGTTACAGAAGTGATTTCTATGTAAGCTTCTGACTTTTTGCCTTCAAACTGTATTTTCATATATATTGTTTTTGCACTTTTCATTTTGTATCAGATATGCTATTTTCTAAGAAAATTTGTGTGTAGATCATAAAAGCATATAGCTGTTTGCATTTGTCTCTAGAGAATTGATTGCATTTTCTAGATATATAGAAGTTGAACTAGTGTTAAAGTGCCCTCATGTGTCTTACTGACGAGCTAGGGTATCAGAAAGGTAGGGACACAGTGCGCCTTGGTATTTACTGTTGAACATTATTTATTGACTGACAAGACATTATAGTAGAAGCTTTCAAAACTTACTTCCATATAATAGATATCACAGATGAATCACTTTATATTTCTTTAATAGTTATGGCAATTAAACTTTTTTTGTATGTGTGTGTGTGTGTGTGCGCGCGCTTTGTGCACAGGAATGGGTTGCCTTAGTTCTGTGACTATTTATGCTAATTTTGGTACATGTTAATTTATTTATGGGATTTAATTAAACAACATGCAAAATGATGATTCATGAATGCAGGGAAAATAGATTTATTTTGTTCTATAAGCACTATGTTGAATACTTTAGAAAAACTCCCTAAAGGCAAGCCATTAAAAAGAAATCATTGTCAAATTGGTTTTGATAAAGAACTCTAAAAGATTCAGGGGTGGATGGAGAGTAAAAAATGTAGACAAATTTTTATATTCAGATTGATTTTTCTGTTATTTTTAAAATCTCTTCCTTTTTAAAAAGCAGAGGGAACGTAAAAGATACATAGTATAAAAGAGGTATATAAGACAACTTGTTAACAGTACATACTACCATTGATGAATTTTCTTTTGTCTAAATTAAAAATATTCCAAATCATGTGTATTATCTTGATTTTTGTCTATAAATTTATTCAATTAATTCACCAAATTATACCAGTCAAATCAGAGAATATGGATTCTATTCTCCTCTGAATTTGCTGACTTGCAGGTCCCAGTTTTAAGGCTGTCTGATCATCTATGCTGGACAGTATAGTTGGCTATGACTCAATAAGAAAAACGGCATACAGAATACATTATTGACCAGATAAATAAGTGTTCTCCTCAAGATAATTAATTTCACACTCTAAACCACTGTTTTTCTGGAGGCAACATTAAAGAGGCATTCAGAGAGTCCCTTGATCAATATGATGTACTGCTTCTCTCATTGGTTCCAAATGATCAATAGAAGCCATTGCAAAGAGCAGCAAAGTGGCCTCACCACAGTGATGGCAGCAATTCTCTGATCCTCTGCTAATCTCTTTCTCAAGGTGGAAAGTAATGCCCCTAGTTGACAAGACATTTGTCCAACACAATAAGAAACTGGAGGAAGGGCTGAAATGACATCCTCTAGGATAAGATATCTATGTATGGCCTTCTACTCTTTTTCCGAAGACAAGTGTAGTTTTGGCAGCTCATATTGTAAGACACTGATGACATGTATTTTACAATAAAATTTACATTTCAGTTGGAGAAGGAAATGGCAACCCACTCCAGTATTCTTGCCTGGAGAATCCCATGGACAGAGGAGCCGAGTGGGCTCCATAAGCGAAAGTTAATTCCGTGGGGTCACAAAGCGTCGGACACATCTGAGCGACTAAACACACACACAAAATTCAGTATGCATTAGGATGTTTCCTTTCTTTCTTTCCTTCAAATGCAGAGAGTGGATGGATACTAAAAACCTCTTGCATGCTGAAGGGTCTATGTAACTTAAAATTTCTATATTTTAACCACAGTAGTCAAACCACTGAGACAACTTAAGATTGTCCCTTGTTGTAGCTCAGGTTTACTTCTACCTCTTCTCGAAGACAAACAGTTTGGGTTAAATATTTTATCATTTTATGTGCAAAGCTTTCTAGTATATAATGGCTATAAAGATTTGAAAAAAATATTCATTAGAAAACATTGATCATAAATATGTACAGCTGTTTACAGAATTTGCTATAAAGTTATACTTACAGATGCAAGCTTGCTTCTTATCAAAATTTTTGAAAAAAAAATTGGATCAACAGTTAATATCATCTCTAATAGCTTGTCTTAATTTTAAGAACTTTATAAAATAAAGTATAAAAATATAATTGTTTAAAAAAAACACAAAGCTTCACATAAATGTCTTCAAATCCTTTCCACAGTACCTCCTTTTTCTATATTACACTATAGCATTTTGCCTGTCAGGCTGCTAAAATGATTAGCATGCCCTGACCTAAAGGGATTTTATATCCAAGTTCCTCATCTTGTGGTGAGGTTCTAATATGAAAGAAGAACTGATAAAGATTCCAGAATAGAGGATTGCAGCTTTCCTTTGGAGTCATAGAAGCTATTCACTCCCTCTGACTCTGTTGTTTTCTGGCTTTTCAATAATTTTCTTCCTTTGCCATAGGCATGGTTAATAGGGGCATGCAAGTATCTCTCAGCTGGGAAATGTACCAACTCATATATTTGTAAAGACAAATGAAGCCCAGACCTTAATAACATGTATTTACCGCTCAAGTTTTTTTTCTTTGTTTGAAAAAAGCAGTGATATCTTACTGCAATTGGTACGCCATTAAAAGCCATTAAAAATGCACAAAATAGGTTACACATTTCATTTCTTGTATCTTGTCAAGGCTTTACAAATTCAGACTCAAATTTGGTTTATCTAATTTCTATATGGTAAATCCATATAGAGATTTTTAAGGAAACTCCCTACTTTTAGTCATTTTGTTGTTGTTGCCATTTTGTTTTGTTTTGCTTTGCTCTGCCTAGAAGTCCCCAAGTATCCATTTAGGGACCAAGTGGTGATTTGATACTCATGGAGCTGCCTGGTAATTGGGAGTCAAGGTTCTGACCTCACTTTCCTAGGAGACTAGATAAAAATTTGTAAATACCCAAACTTTTTGGTAGTCCAAGTTCATATAATAACCACACAACAGGCCAATAAACAGGCAAATTGTTGGGAAATGGAATAACAAATTTCTTAGGAAAGCAGCAGACTGAGAAGATGTTTCACAGAACATCACCTTATTTGAGTTAGAATTCCAGCATATTTTCTACTAGAGAGGAGGGAGGTGTGGCTGGTTGTTGCAAATTTCTTGGTATCAGGGCATGATGTTTGTGTAAACCTTTAAGACAAATGCTATTCTCTATTATTCAATTTTTTATATCTTTATGAATGGGAAATTGTTATACATTTAAATTTTAGAGACTTGAGAAAGGACTGTTCTATACATTTCAAGCTGTTGGTAATATTCTTAACTTGTAACAACAGCAGTAGAATGTAAAACTTAAGTAGACAAAACAAATCCAACATGGAGTCAGATTTGCTCTTTCCTTTTAAAATTTAGATTGTGGTTTTAGCTCTGACCTTAGTCCTTGTAAAGGACATTTTCTTCTTTTTTCAGTGACAATAAGCAGCACATGAAGAGATCATTAATTAGCAGTCTTGCCCTAATATTTTTCTATTTAAAAAATGGCATTGGGTTCTACAAATTTGATTATTTTTAAAGAATAGCATAAACTTTACAATTTGCATCTTGGTTTTATTTTTACTGATGTGTTCCTAGTCATTCAAGAATCCTAATAAAGATAACCAAAAACACATTTCCTTGGCTCAACACCATCCACAGCATTTTGTATACTGAAGTCAATTTAAATTCCTCAAAGCTTCATTCACATGTGTTGATGATCAGTCACTTAAACTACTAGTCAGCATCTGTCATTTCCTCCTCTTCTGTTCCTGGCAGGCATTATTTTATGGAGCCATTGAGTCCTAGTTGCTATGGAGATTTCCTCCACAATTCCAAAGGCAAAAAGCATGCCATGTATTTCAACCAATAAAAAGTCATCACACTTAACTGGGACAAATATGTTTCTTCCAATTGTGGAGCAAATATACCAGACTGTTCAGTTTGCGGCTTTCCGTTATTTGACAAAACTTCTGAGGTTATCTTCATTTATATAAATATCTATCCTTCCAAGACAGCAACATGTTCTTGAAATCCTGGCAGGAATCTGAAAGATCTAGCATATGAGTAATTCCTAATATATCTAAGGCTGCAATTACATGTGTCCTTTCTCTCCTATTGTTGACATCGTTGCACCAAGTATTTGCTCAATCTTCTCTTCCTTTAGGAATAGATACTTATAAGTGATTTTTGAGTCCCTCACACACTCAGGTCCTCAGTGGATGCACTATAAGAACTGTCCACATGAATCTGGATATGTCTGATATACAAGATATACCAATATAATGTCTCTGTTGCTGGAAACCCAACTGCACTCCCAATTCTAAAACTGCTAATTTTGTATGCAAATTTATACTCTGTTGTAATCATCCTACTCAAAATATAAAGATCTCATTTACGCTGATTACTTAAAGAGTACATTTATTTTGAAATATATGTCGTTGTAAAAGACATTTCAGTTAAAATTTTACTGAAAACTGCAGAAAGTAACCTTGTGAGAGATCCAAAAGAATTTGCTGTCCTTTTGGAAATGTGTTTAGTTCCTATTCATTTTCCTGGTGGTTATGTGTACATATACAGTGAGTTACCACACATCTTTGAAGTTGCTTGTTATTAGGTTCAAGAATTTCTAAGCTCCTATATACAGAAGTACTATTCTCTACAAAGCTGCAAATCTCTTATGTATGCATTGTACTCATTTTATGTTTGGAACAGGTGCTGACATCATTGGGAGATACATAATGGAACTTAGTGCAAGAGTTTCAAACTGTGTCCTTGTTGATATATTAATAGGATGGGAGAACTGTCTTCCACATGCTCTGATCCTTTGAATTATATGTAGAGCTCTAAGTCATAAGCATTTAATATCCTCTTCTATTATAATGGTTTCATTATTCACTTTCATTTTGTTTTAGTACACTTCATATTCCCATTAGTTGAATATACTTGAGAAGTTATCATCTGGGGATTCAAAAATGAATGAATAATGTTTGAAGGGTAAGAAATTTGGACAAAGATATTATCCCATGTTTAAAATACTGTATTGTCACAATTTTACACATATAATGGAGAGGTGTCATAATTCTTGGACTCCTAATCCTCCTCCAAAGAAGATATTAGAAGTCTTTTAGAAACCTTTAGAAAATAGGTTACATAAAATTGGCATTCAATTAGAGTGGCTAAGAACCTTTAAATTATGTTATAAAATACTGTCTACCATAAAAATGTGTATATCTCCTCTGACATATTTAAGATTCTTATGAATACTTGATATGTTTATATACAGGATTAGTCTCATACATGTGCAAAATAAAAAGTGTCAAAGAGAGTATAATTTTTATAGATTCAGGAAAAATCTCTACCAAAAAAAAAATAGGCAAAAGAAGGAAAAGAGGAAATGCAGACAAAAGAAAAATAAGGTGACACTACCATTGGACAGAGTCCCTCCAAAAGCCTTGACATTTCCTTAATAGGAAAAAAAAATCAACAAATTGTATTATGCAACTAAAAGTAATAATCACAATTTATCACTCTTGTAAGTGAGCTAGGAGCCTGTTGGAAATGACTGATAACTGAGTGGAGAGTGAGTGTTGATTGTAGTATATGAGGTCTTGGTGAGGAAGGATATGATTCAGCTTTCTGATGGGTCAAGGAGTCTGACACCAAAGGAGAAAAGAAGTGTACTCTATAGCTGTAAACCCCAAACATATTTGCTCAATTTATATAATGTCTGATCATTCTTGATAATATAATAGCTATATGTTTGTTTTGAGTTTTCTTATTAGTTTTATTATTTTGGAGGAGACAAGGTGTATATAAACTCAGAACATTAGACCAGTGGAATCTCTGTTCAAAATGTATTTGTCATTATATTTTGTACATGATATTGGACATTTGTATTTACTGCTGACATCAATTATTATAGTTAGGAAATGAATGAATAAATGAAGAACTGAATTTTCAAAGATATAATTTGATTGCATTGTTCTCCTTTAGTTTGGCCTTGTTAGTATAACTAATATACAAATTATTACATCCAGAGTAAATTTTGAAATATGCTATATTATATAGAAATCTTTTATACACAAAATTAATTCTATGCATAGTGAAATAATAGGAATATTAAAAGCAATATTAGACATCTATAATAAAATGCAGGGAAAACTAAGAAGCATCACCACCCATATATACTTTTTGGAATCCAGGCACATTATAAAAAACTATCACTAAGTGCACTAAATCCAGAAGGTGGCACACTTGTATTATATTATGAAAAACTTGCTATTTCTTTCTTCATATGCACACACACCTTTAAATGTATGCCTTTGTATTTACAAGTATAAACACATAAAACTGCATGCATTTATATAGTGAGTACTTGTTCACATGGCAACATTACAACACGATTTTTATATTTGTCAATTTAATATTCTGCTAGCTATATGAAGTTGAAAATTGATTTCAGTTAGATAGATAAACATTTCCTTGGATATCAAGTAATAGTTTTGTTATACAGTTAGCACAGATGAATGCACTAGTATATAATTATTTTGTTACATTAATTATAAAATACAGTATTCAAGCAAATAATTTTGCTATAGACAATTTAAATTCAAAATTAAAAGAAAATCTTATCCATATAAACCAATAGTTACATGGTTTCAGTTTGAAATGGAGTACAAACTGTACTCCATCAGGTAAGTTAAAAAAGTTAATTGCCATGATTTAAATTCATTGTATAATTTACTTAAACACATGTACTAAAATTCAATTATACATCAAGGAAAAAGAAATGTGAATATGCTAACTACGTAGAACTTTAATAACCAGATAACTGATTCTTAGTTAACTAAATCTCAATAAGAAATATTTCCAGCAAATGTATAACATTATATACACATAAAGCCTGAGGGAAGAAAACATAAAATAGCTAGAGACAAATGTGTGGTGTGAAAAATACTGAGGATAAAAACACACACACACATACACAAAAAAAAAACTTGAAAAGAAATATAAAACTGTAAATGAAATATGAAAAGTCATCATAAAGATGTGAAAATATTTTATTTGTGACAAAGCAAAATTGGTTTTTATTCTAGGCTATACAGCCTAGTTCATTCATTTACTTATTTTATTTTCTCTATCAATTTTTCTTTATTTATACAAAGAAAGCACAATACAGTGGAAAGCATGGGGCTTTAATGCAAAACCTGGCTTGATGCATGCTCTTGCCTGCTTCCAACTAGTGAGGTGACCTTGAGCAAGTGACTTAACCTGACTGAGAAAGCTGAAGCCCTGCAGAGAAATAAGGGCAGTGTTACTTAGTGTTCAAAGCTGTTGTGACTGATTCGTACTTAATAAAGCTTACCTTCTTTTATGTTTTCAAGTTTTGTTCTTGAGGGATGGTTTACAGCGTCAGGTAGGAAATGCAGAAACAAATTCATATTGTTGCTTTTATGATGTCTTTTCATGCCTGATTAGAGGGAAGGAGTCCTTCCTAAGTGCCTCATGTTTCATTTTTCTGAAGAAACCTTGTAAATTCATGTGCTTATTGTGAAATTTTATTTTTTGAAATACTTGATTTCCACAAACGGTAGGAGCATTTTTCTTTCTATGAAAAAATGGTTAAATCATCTCATTTTTCTTCTTGCTAGGTTGCTAAAGAAATCGGACATACTTTACATTTGTACTCCCATGAAAAGTATTTCAGATTGGGTTGACAATATGTTTTATGGCCCGATTACCTTCCTAGAAGTTTTATGGTTTCATTTGTGGTTTACTTTTTGTAAGATATAAAGGTATGCTCAAACTGCAATAATTGAGTATAAGTGATACGTTTTAAAAGCTGAATTTGATGTAAATCCCCCTAAACTACAAAGTGTTATCATTGTTCTAGGTACATTTCCAGCATAGTTGATTAACTTAATAAAATTTCTCTGATAAAGGAAAAAAATATATTAACATAACACTCTCTTCTGTTAACATAGCATAGATGTTTTAAAGTGTTTTCAAATAAATTAAGTTGCATTATTTTGAAATTTAGTTTTAACTCTATTTTTATTTCTAGCAAAATTGCTTGAGAATTTTATACAGCTGAGTAAGTCATTTTTTTTTTGCTATATATATTTACTATTGTGTGTGTGTATATGTGTGTGTGTGTGTGTATAGGTTTCCCAGTGAAAGTGAAGTAGCTCAGTCGTGTCCAACTCTTTGCGACCCCTGTAGACTGTAGCCTACCAGGCTACTCCCTCCATGGGATTCTCCAGGCAAGGATACTGGGGTAGGTTGCCATTTCCTTCTCCAGGTATCTTCACAACCCAGGGATCGAACCCGGGTCTCCCGCATTGCCGGCAGACGCTGAGCCACCAGGGAAGTTAGGTTTCCCAGGTGGTATGGTATATATACATCTGCCTGTGTGTATGTGCTCAATCACTGAGTGACATCCGATTCTTTATGACCCCATAGCTTGCAATCTGTAACGCTCCCCTGTCCATGGGATTTTCCAGATAAGAATACTGAAGTGGGTTGCCATTTCTTCTTCCAGGGGATCTTCCCAACCCAGGGATTGAACCTCAGTCTCCTGCATTGCAGGCAAATACTCTGCCACTATGCCATCTAGGAAGGCTATATATATCTATATAAAATGCTATTATGAAACAATTCAAAATCAGGAAATTTTGGAAAATTGCTTGATGATGTAGAAGAATATTTGGAATAATTTTTCAGGCACCATTTCATGACTAGTTATTAAGCATCATCATGGGCTAGCCCCCATACTGAACTCTGTGTTTTGAATGTCTTGATGTTTTGATGTCTTGAATGTGGCTGACACTCAGAATGTGAAAGACAAAATAGTCCCCTCTTAGGATTGCCTTCCTCTCCACATGCAGAATAAAGAAATATACCATCTGCATCTTGGTTGGGTGAATTTATATTATTTTGATACTTTTATTTATAAATTTTCCAATATCTCAACAATAGATATTAGTTATTCTGATAAGCAGAGGAAAATAGGTAAACTATAGGTACACATGCACACTACCCACACACACACAGAAAACAAACAAAACAAAAAATGGTTATTTTAGAGCTATGGGTTCATCAGAGGTGAGATACCAAGTAAGGAAAGGGGGCTAATTCTACTGCATCAAATGTAGGTTAGGCTGTTATTGTTCAGTCACGAAGTAGTGTTCAACTTTTTGTGACTCCGTGGACTGCAGCACACCAGGCCACCTTGGCCCTCACCATCTTCTGGAGTTTGCCCAGGTTCATGTCCGTTGAATCAGAGATGCCATCCAACCATCTTATCTTCTGTCACCCTCTTCTCCTTCTGCCTGAGCATCAGCATCTTTTCCAATGACTTGGTTGTTCACATCTGGTGGCCAAAGTATTGGAACTTCAGCTTCAGGATCAGTCCTTCCAATGAATATTCAGGGTTGATTTATGTTAGGATGACTGGTTTGATATCATTGCTGTCCAAGGGACTCTCAAGAGTCTTCTCCAGTACCAGAATTTGAAAGCATCAATTCTTTGGTGTTCCGCCTTTTTTATGGTCCAACTCTCACATCTGTACATGACTATTGGAAAGAGCATAACCTTGACTACGTGGACTTTTGTCAGCAAAGTGATGTCTGCTTTTTAAAACACTCTCTAGGTTTGTCATAGCTTTCCTGCCAAGAAGCAACCGTCTTCTAATTTTATGTCTGCAGTCACCATCTGCAGTAATTTTAGAGCCAAAGAAGAGAAAATCTGTCACTGCTTCCACCTTTTCCCCTTCTATTTGCCATGAAATAATGGGATCAGATACAATGATCTTAGTTTTTTTTTTTTAATATATTTTATTAATACTAAGTTTAAGCCAGCTTTTTCATTCTCCTCTTTCACTCTCATCAATCAGCTTTTTAGTTCCTCTTTGCCTCTGCCATTAAAGTGGTATCATCTGCATATCTGAGGTGGTTGATATTTCTGCCAGCAATCTTGATTCCAGCTTGTAACTCATCCAGCCTGGCATTTCGTATGATGTGCTCTGCATATAAGTTAAATAAACAGAGTGACAAAAAGCCTTGTCGTACTCCTTTCTCAATTTTGAACCAGTCAGTTGTTCCATATAAATTTCTAATTATTGCTTCTTGACTCACATACAGGTTTCTCAGAAGACATGTAAGGTTGTCTGATATTCCTATCTCTTGAAGAGTTTTCCACAGTTAGATCTACATAGTCAGAGGCTTTAGCATAGTCAATGAAACAGAGGTAGATGCTTTTCTAGAATTCCCTTGCCTTGTCTATGATCCAGCGAATGTTAGCAATTTAGTCTCTATTTCCTCTGTCTGAATTTCTCATTTCACGTACTGCTGAGGCCTAGTTTGACGGATGTTGAACATAGGAGATGATGCTACTCATATACTAGTGACATGCTAGTCACCTTACTAGCATGGGAGACAAGTGCAAGGGTCTGGTAGTTTGAACATTCTTTAGTACTGCCCTTGAGAAGTAGGGGGCTTCCCAGGTAGCTCAGCTGGTAAATAATCTGCCTGAAATGCAGGAGAGCCCAGTTCCATTCCTGGATCAGGAAGATCCCCTGAAGGAAGGCATGGAAACCCATACCGGTATTCTTGCCTGGAGAATCTCATGACCATAGCAGCCTTGTGGGCTACAGTCCACAGTGTTGCAGTTAGAGATGACTAAAGTGACCATGGTGTACATGTATGTATATATATCACATCTTCTACTTTATTGACTATGCCAAAGCTTTTGACTGTGTGGATCACAACAAACTGTGGAAAATTCTTAAAGAGATGGGAATACCAGACCACCTTACCTACCTCCTGAGAAATTTGTATGCAGGTCAAGAAGCAACAGTTAGAACTGGTGATGGAACAATAGACTGGTTCCAAATTGGGAAAGGAGTATGTCAAGGCTGCATATTGTCACCCTGCTTATTTAACTTATATGCAGAGTACATCATGTGAAATGCCAGGCTGGATGAAGCACAAGCTGGAATCAAGATTGCTGGGAAATAACCTCAGATATGCAGATGACACCAACCTTATGGCAGAAAGTAAAGAAGACCTAAAGAGACTCTTGATGAAAGTTAAAGAGGACAGTGAAACAGTTGACTTAAAACTCAACATTCAGAAAACTAAGATCATTTGATCTTGACCCATCACTTCATGACATAGATGACAAAACAATCAAAAGAGTGACAGACTTTATTTTCTAAGGCTCCAAAATCACTGCAGATGGTGACTGCAGCCATGAAATGCAGCTCCTTGGAATAAAAGCTATGACTAACTTAACATATTAAAAAGCAGAGACATTACTTTGCCAACAGAGGTCTGTCTACTCAAAGCTATGGTTTTTCCAGTAGTCATGTATGGATGTGAGAGTTGGACTGTGAAGAAAGCTGAGCGCCAAAGAATTGATGCTTTTGAACTGTGGTGTTGGAGAAGTCTCTTGAGACTCCCTTGGACTGCAAGGAGATCCAACCAGTCCATCCTAAAGGAAATCAGTCCTGAATATTCATTGGAAGGATGGATGCTGAAGCTGAAACTCCCAATATTTTGGCCCCCTGATGTGAAGAACTGACTCATTGGAAAAGACCCTGATGCTGAGAAAGATTGCAGGCAGGAGGATAAGGGATTGACAGAAGATGAGATGATTGTGTGGCACCACTGACTAGATGGACATGAGTTTGAGTATGCTCCAGGAGTTGATGATGAACAGGGAAGCCTGGTGTTCTGCATACCATGGGGTTGCAAAGAGTTGGACATGACTGAGCGACTGAACTTATCACATCTTCTTTACCCATTCATTCATTCATGGTCACTTTGATTGCTTCCATATCTTGGTTGTAATGAACAGTGCCATAATGAGCATTTGGGTACATGTATCTTTTTGACTTAGATTTTTCGTTTTTTCCAGATGTACAGCATGTGTCACATTAATGATTACAGAAAATGCATATTTAAAGTACATTCTATAGCATAGGACTTATACCATAGTCCTGGAAAGGATTCCTTTCCAGCTACTCTCTTTTATCCCTGATTATCTCTTAAATACACCAAGCATATTGACACCTCCCTGCTTCTTTTCTTAAAGTTTCTACTGCTTGCAAGGCCTCATGAGAACTTGTAATATGCCCCAATTTCTCTATGCATTCATCCCTCAGAGGACATTAAGTTTGTTTCCATTTCTTGGATATTATAAACAGTGATGCAAGGAAATTGCTTAGTATTTCTATTCAGACATGATTTCTATTGCTTTTCAGATCTAGATGATGGTTAAAAATAGTAAATTGTTCAAATAATACACATGTGATGTTCTAAAAGCCAATCTTCTCACTTAGACAGGAAATGACTCATAATAATTCCTTTATCAGATGTTGTTACCAATTGTAGTGGTACACTATGCTTTCTATAATTACTATTATCTATTATTATGCTAAGTCACTTCAGCTGTGTCTGACTGTTCATGATCCTATGGACTCTAGCATTCCAGGCTCCTCTGTCCATGGGATTCTTCAGGCAAGAATACTGGAGTGGGTTGCCATTCCTTTCTCCAGGGAATCAACCCAGGAATTGAATTGGATTCTCCTGCATTGCAGGAGGATTCTTTATCACTGAGCCACCAGGGAAGCCCACCTATTATTATTATTACTATTATTACTAACCTATTGAGCATCAAGTTTGAATAAAGATTTGGTGGGACTGGTAGATGCATGTTCATGATCCTAAGAGAAATTAATAGCTCATATGTACCATTTTGTATGCACATACCACTTTGTATGGGCAAATAACTTTTTATCAATCATAACAGTAAATCCTTAGAGCATCTGTATGAAATAGGTACTATCTGAACCTCCATTTCAGAGACTGTAAAGTTTATACACAGTTATCTGTTCAAGATCCAGAGAAACCTGGCTAAGCCAGAGTCAAGCTACTTGATCTTCACCATAAAGCCAAATTCTTAAGCCTCACATACTCCAGGCAATGGGGAATGACAAGAAATTGAGTCACTGAGCTGAAGGGCATCTCATCCTATTCATTTTACATGTGAAGAAAATAGAACACAATGAATTTTGTGCCTCCTCTGTAGTCACAAATTCAAAGGAAAATTCTCATCTCTTTATTTAGAACTGTATATTTGGTATAACTTTCTAAAATAGCCCTGTACCAATTTAGAAAAAGTTTCATCCCTTTTCTTCCTGTAAGTACTTACTCACAACTTATCTACTTAGTGTATTACACAAGGTTGTTTTTTTAGAATGACAACAACAACAGCAACAACAAAAAGTAGCCACAACTCAAGAGTATTTTTCCCTCAAATCTCTAATTTTGATATTTATGGGACCTTGAATTCATTTATCTCTGTGACAATAAGTTCTTCATGTGTATGAAAATAAAAGTTAAATATGATGAACTACATTATTTTATACCTCTTAAAAATCCATGGCATATACTGCTATTTTTCCTAATTGTACTCTTAGGTATTGTTGAGCCATCACTTACCACTGAAAATACTATTTTACATCTAAACAACTGAAGGATTCTTTCAAATTAATGCATTTGTTCCTTATAAGTAATCTGCAGATGTAGTTATTTTTAAATTCCCTGTACAGTGAGAAAGCAGTGATTCAAGAGGCTAAATTCAATACTACTCGTCTACTAAGTGGTAAAATGGAAATTCAACCACAGTTATTCTGATTCAACACCCAAAAAATTGTCTTCTAAGTTCAGTGGTCTTCTGAATAAAGCATAGTTTTATGACCTATGTATGATGTGACTAAATGAAAAGTCAGAGGCGTGAAACACGAACAAAAATTTAAAAGAGCAAAATCTGCAGTAAATGTTGGAAGGAAATTAAAAGCAAAATACAGATGGGAGGACTTGAAATTGCTTGGGAAACAAGGAAGTTAACATTTCCTCATGGATTTTGGGATATTTGAACACAACTTAAAAGGACAAGTGATTGACTTCAGAATTTGGACAGTTATCAGTGAAATGCAGTCATTAGAGTGTTCTAACATCATTCTATTCAAGGTTATTAATTCACCTTTTAGCATAAATGTAATGCTTTCTCTTGATTTGTTAGTTATTATCTTTTGCCCTAGGTTGAATTTTAATTACGTTCACCTTGTCATTAGATGTGATGTGCTGGGTCATTATGCCACTTCAAGAATTAGTTGATGAGACAGCTGATATATTTCAATAAAATTCTGTGATGATTTTGTGTGAAATTATCCTTGTGTTGTTATTTAAGTACAAAATCTTTTATAGTTTCTCTCTTGTCATACCTTCATGTTTAGGATATAACAATGAACATATGGATGTGAAAGTAAGAATGTAGCATATATTTTGACTGTCATACTTGCATTCTGATAGGACAGTTTATTATAATAAGAATATTACTTGCATGTTGATGTATGGCAAAACCAATACAATATTGTAAAGTAAAAATAATAATAATAATAATAAACTTTGAAAAATAAAATTAAAAAAAGAATATTATTGAAGAAAAAAATATATATATATTTGCATTGCTACTAAATGTTATTGAGAAATCCTCTTACCCTAAATAGTTGGTAATACAAAATTTAACCCAAAGACAATATATACTCTCATAATTTTAGTGAAACTTTTAAATATTTATTTAGTTAAGAATTAAGTAATTTCATATGAATGTGCACATTGCATATATATATATATAATGGCACTTAGGGATTTATCCTTTACAATTCTGATACATTTTATGTATAGAAGCCTGAATGGATGGATGTTTCCAGTATAACACTAGTGTGCATGCAAGGTGTGTTGTCAAATATAGGACAATGTAGCATACGAGTTGAAGTGTATTCTCTCATATGACTAACCACATATGGGGAAAGGATGGCACTGTGGTTCTAGAAGACAGTAGTGAGGGTCTTGAACCAGATAATCTGAATTCAGTGTCATACTCTGGTATTTGAATCAGAATGAATTCATTGAATTATTTCTCTGTGATTTAGTTTCTTTATCTGCAAAATAGCAATTTCATTGCAGATTAGAGGATATTTTATGGACCAAATACAAACACTAACTTTCACAAGTAGGTAAATTACTTGCAATAATTGCTGATAAAAAGTAATCACTCCCTGTATGCTGTCTTTGTTATGGTTATTATTACATAGCCATACTTTCTCGTATTTTTCCTGCATGCATAAATAATGTGCTAGCATTGACTCTGATTCTAGAAACATTTTTTCCTGATTTTGTCTCTTCCTTCTATCTGTACTGTACTTGGGGATGCTTTGGAACACATATAGAGCAACCCTCTTGAGGTCAATGATACAGGTTCTAGGTCTTATAATTTTTGAGAGGCACCAAAGGGAGTTAGGACCACTAAGATCTGACAATCTGCCATTTATAGTTCTTACAGCTCACCAATTCAATGGATGTGAGTTTGAACAAACTCTGGGAAATAGTGAAGGACAAGGAAGCCTGGTGTGCTGCAGTTCATGGGGTCACAAAGGGTAGGATATGACTTGGTGACTGAACAACAACAAGAAGCACCAAAGAGAAACATGATCTGTGATTGTTATGATTCACTTTAGGCTGCTACATATTCACAGACACCAAAGAAGACATGAAAAAATGGTTTTAAATTTGTAACTTCCATCTTCCTTTTGGGTGGGTCTCTTTCAAAATTAGGAAGGTCTCTTGGTTCTCTTGGGCTTCCCTTGTAGCTCAGCTGGTAAAGAATCCACCTGCAATGCAGGAGACCTGGGTTCTATCCCTGGGTTGAGCTTTATCTTTGGAGGAGGGCATGGCATCCCAGTCCAGTATTCTTGTCTGGGAAATCCCATGGACAGAGGAGCCTGTTACGTTATAGTCCATGGAGTTGCAAAGAGTCAGACACGACTGAGCAACTAAACACACATTTGGTTCTCTTAGAGAGTGGGTTCTAAGCAACAGCCAGTCCTCCACATTGTACCTGGATATTGATACTCAAAATGTCATTGATGAGCATTTTAAGAGTGTCTTTATTCCTTTTTGGCTCTGGATCAGCTCTTCAAATGACCATGAATTTATACTGAGCCAGAAGTGCTGAAGAAAGCTTCATTACTGGCGAATAAAGTGCAACGCCATCATTCATTTTTTAATTTAGGCTGTGCTTCAAGTGTTGGAGGTTGTAATCAATTACATTAACACATGATGCAATTTGACTCATTTGAGCAATTTCAATCAGGGTTTCATCCTCATCATAGTGCTGAGACTGCTGTATTGAAAGTAAATAATGACCCTTTGATTGCAACAGCGGATGTTGTCTTTCATGATTTTGTTGGGCCTTTTGGGAACATTTGATGCAGTTATTCATGACATTTTATTGGCTGGTAAATAGATTTTGGTAAGATTTTCTTAAATAAGAGTAAAACCAATTCAAAGTGTTAGCTCTCTGTGATCTATTTAAATATCTGCTTGGTAAGGTTGTTTGATCTCTAGTGTAAGATCCTACAACACTGAAAGTGACTTTTTCTCTGCTTTTCTATTTACATTTGGTACAAATTCACTTTTTTTTTTTTTTTTTATAGGCATGTGTCTGTTAGTTTTGTGACATGATAGAATGACTTGGACAGTTTTCAAACATCTCAGTTTGAAAAATTAAAGAAGTGTGCTTGTTCCTTAAGTACATAATAATGTTGCCCAATTGTTACATTCTATTACTGGTATAATCATGCACACAGCTCTAGCTTCTAATTCTGTTATCTACACCCGTGGCGGATTCATGTTGATGTATGGCAAAACCAATACAATATTGTAATGTAATTAACCTCCAATTAAAATAAATAAATTTATATTAAAAAATGAATTACAAAAAAAAATAGAAAACATAAGCTTACACAGCATATACACATATTTACATGGATTCAAACAAAATATGTTAATAGGCTAATAAATAAAAAACAAATTTCTTTCTCAAATCAAGCCATTTCCAGAAGAGTCAGAGGCAAAAGGGACCTAGCTAACCGTAAGGTAGTTCTATGGCTTTATCTGAAGAGCCTAACTGTATTGGTGTGCAGAAAGCAACTGGAAACTTCTTCTTTACACTGCTTAGCTGAAAGTCATAGGTAACAATAGGGCTTCCCTGGTAGCTCAGTGGTAAAGAATCACTTCCATTGCAGGAGATGTGCGTTTGACCCCTGGTCTGGAAGATCGTCTGGAGGAGGAAATGACAACCCATTCCAGTATTCTTGCCTGGGAAATCCCCTGGACAGAGGAGCGTGATGGGATACAGTCCATGGGGTCACATACAGTCAGATGTGACTCAGGGACTAAACAACAGCTGCTGCCTCTGCACTTTGTAATTCCCATGATGAGAAGCTAGAAATTTAAATGAATATTGGAAGCTCAAAAATTGTGAAATATAGAAATATAGTTCTGGAACGACAACAACAACAACAAAAAAATGGTTATAAGTAGGCCTTCAGAGAATTCTGTCATTTTATTGGAGAAATGTCTGCAGGAAAAAAAAAAAAAAAGAACATAACTTGGTCAAATCTTCTGGTAAACTGTCTATGAGAAACATTTTGCAAACATTAAGGTATTTACCAGTAGAAGAGCCCTTACCTATAGAGTGCTCTTAGCAGAAAACACCTATTTGAATTGCTTAATGTAAACACACTTAGCATGTGTGGCTTTCTAAACGTGGTTTCCTTGATGAAAGTCCTGCATGCTATACAAATATCAGAATATAAAATGGAGATTTCTCATGACTGAAACAGTTTCTTTACTATTTTTTCCTTTGGTGAAATTGATGTAGCTACAAATATTATTTAGAGACTTCATATTTTACTCTGGACCAGAATATACTTTTATTTAGGAAAAAAAGATGTGACAGTTGCAGTGGCAATCATGGACTTCTCTCTGCTTTGCTCATCAGTTCAGTTCAGTTGCCGTCTGATTATTTGCAACCCCATGGACTGCAGCACCCCAGGCCTCCCTGTCCATCACCAACTCTTGGAGTTTACTCAAAATCATGTCTATTGAGTTGGTGATGCCATCCAACCATTTGACCCTCTGTCGTCCCCTCTCTCCCTGCCTTCAATCATCCCCAGCATTAGGGTCTTTTCAAATTAGTCAGTTCTTCATATCAGGTGGCCATAGTATTGGAGTTTCAGGTTCAGCATCAGTCCCTCCAATGAATATTCAGAACTGATTTCCTTTATATATCATGGTTATTTCTATTCTTGAAATTTTGCTGAAAGTTCAGTCTTCGATTGTGTGTCTGATTTGACAATGCAGCTCTGTGTTATTGTCAAATTTTCTAAGCATTATGTTTTTACTTATTTTGTACACCTTTTCTAGAAATAAATGGTGTGCATTTTGTAAGAACATGAAATTAGATATTGAATACAAGCTATAGGGAATTATTTTAAATTGGATTTTAAATGAGTTTGGAACTTTAGACTAACAAGAATTCTTAAGCAAGTTGGTTCCTTTAGTTAGAGTAACACTAATATAAACAACTATGCTGCTGCTGCTGCTAAGTTGCTTCAGTCGTGTCCAACTCTGTGCGACTCCATAGACAGCAGCCCACCAGGCTCCCCAGTCCCTGGGATTCTCCAGGCAATAATACTGGAGTGGGTTGTCATTTCCTCCTCCAATGAATGAAAGTGAAAAGTGAAAGTGAAGTTGCTCAGTCATGTCTGACTCCTAGCGACCCCACAGACTGCAGCCTACCTGGCTCCTCCATCCATGGGATTTTCCAGGCAAGAATACTAGAGAGGGTTGCCATTGCCTTCTCTGATAAACAACTAGAGATACTAACAAATTACATGCTACACCCAACATTGGTTTATCTTTACATAATTAATTCTGGATATTTACCAAGAATAATAATTTTAGAACATATTTTCCATTATATTTATTTTTTAAAAAATCTCTTTCTGACAGTTATTGCTTTGTATTTATTATTTACAATGTTCTTGCCCCAGAGGAGGTACCCCACGTTCAAGGTCAAGGGTGGCAGCCTAGAGGAGCTAACCCACATCCAAGGTAAGGAGCAGTGGCTGCACTTTCCTGGAGCAACCGGAAAGAGATACCCCAAGTCCAGGGTAAGAGAAACCCAAGTAAGACAGTAGGTGCTGAGAGAGGGCATCAGAGGGCAGACAGACTGAAACCAAAATACAGACAATTAGCCAATCTGATCACACAGACTACAGCCTTGTCTAATGCAATGAAACTAAGCCATTCCATGTGGGGCCATCCAAGATGGACGGGTCATAGTGGAGACGTCTGACAGAATGTGGTCCACTGGAGAAGGGAATAGCAAACCATTTCAGTATTCTTGCCTTGAGAACCCCATGAACAGTGTGAAAAGGCAAAAAGACAGGACACTGAAAGAGGAACTCCCCAGGTTGGTACGTAATATGCTACTGGAGATCAGTGGAGAAATAACTCCAGAAAGAATGAAGGGATGGAGCCAAAGCAAAAACAACACCTAGTTGTGAATGTGAGTGGTGATAGAAGCAAGGTTCGATGCTGTACAGAGCAATATTGCATAGGAACCTGGAATGTTAGGTCCATGAATTGAGACAAATTGGAAGTGGTCAAACAGGATATGGCAAGAGTGAACATCCACATTCTAGGAATCAACGAAATAAGATGGACTGAAATGGGTGAATTAAACTCAGATGACCATTATATCTACCACTGTGGAAAGAATCCCTTAGAAGAAATGGAGTAGCCATCATGGTCAACAAAAGAGTCCAAAATGCAGTACTTGGATGCAATCTCAGAAATGACAGAATCATCTCTGTTTGTTTCCAAGGCAAACCATCCAATATCATGGTGATCCAAGCTTATGCTCCAACCAGTAACGCTGAAGAAGCTGAAGTTGAACAGTTCTATGCAGACTTACAAGACCTTTTAGAACTAACACCCAAAAAAGATGCCCTTTTCATTATAGGGGACTGGAATGCAAAAGTAGGAAGTCAAGAAACACCTGGAGTAACAGGCAAATTTGGCCTTGGTGTACAGAATGAAGAAGGGCAAAGGCTAATAGAGTTCTGCCAAGAGAAAGCACTGGTCATAACAAACACCCTCTTCCAACAACACAAGACTCTACACATGGGCATCACCAGATGGTCAACACCGAAATCAGATTGATTATATTCTTTGCAGCCAAAGATGGAAAAGCTTTATACAGTCAGCAAAAACAAGATCAGGAGCTGACTGGCTCAGATCATGAACTCATTATTGCAAAAATCAGACTGAAATTGAAAAAAGTGGGCAAAACCACTAGACCATTCAGGTATGACCCAAATCAAATCCCTTACTACTATACAGTGAAAATGAGAAATAGATTTAAGGGACTAGATATGATAGACAGAGTGCCTGATGAACGATGGATGGAGATTCATGACATAGTACAAGACAGAAAGATTAAGACCATCCCCAAGAAAAAGAAATGCAAAAAAGCAAAATGGATGTCTGAGCAGGCCTTACAAATAGCAGTGAAAAGAAGAGAAGCAAAAGGCAAAGGAGAAAAGGAAAGATATACTATTTGAATGCAGTGTTCCAAAGAGTAGCAAGGCGTGATAAGAAAGTTTTCCTCAGTGATCAGTGCAAAGAAATAGAGGAAAACAATAGAATGGGAAAGACTAGAGATCTCTTCAAGAAAATTAGAGATATCTAGAGAACATTTCAGGCAAAGATGGGCTCAATAAAGGACAGAAGTGGTATAGACCTAACAGAAGCAGAAGATATTAAGAGGAGGTGGCAAGAATACACAGAAGAACCTGTACAAAAAAGAGCTTCATGACCAAGATAATCACGATGGTGTGATCACTCACCTAGAGCCAAACATCCTGGAATGTGAAGTCAAGTGGGCCTTAAGAAACATGACTATGAACAAAGCTAGTGGAGGTGATGGAATTCCAATTGAGCTATTTCAAATCCTGAAAGATGATTCTGTGAAAATGCTGCACTCAATATGTCAGCAAATTTGGAAAACTCAGCAGTGGCCACAAGACTGGAAAAGGTCAGTTTTCATTCCAATCCCAAAGAAAGGCAATGCCAAAGAATGCTCAAACTACCGCGCAACTGCACTCATCTCACATGCTAGTAAAGTAATGCTTAAAATTTTCCAAGCCAGGCTTCAGCAATAAGTGAACCATGAACTTCCAGATATTCAAGCTGGTTTTAGAAAAGGCAGAGGAACCAGCT
>NW_011494748.1:1489062-1501666 GCF_000754665.1 Bison bison bison | reverse complement strand
CTATTTCTGCTTTATTGACTATGCCAAAGCCTTTGACTGTGTGGGTCACAATAAACTGTGGAAAATTCATAATGAGATGGGAATACTAGACCACCTGACCTACGTCTTGAAAAATCTATATTTAGATCAGGAAGCAACAGTTAGAAACTGGATATGGAAAAACAGACTGGTTCCAAATAGGAAAAGGAGTACATCAAGGCTGTATATTGCCACCCTGTTTATTTAACTTATATGCAGAGTACATTAGAGAAACGCTGGGCTGGAGGAAGCACAAGCTGGAATCAGGATTGCGAGGAGAAATATCAATAACCTTAGATATGCAGATGACAACACCCTTATGTCAGAAAGTGAAGAAGAACTAAAGAGTCTCTTGATGAAAGTTAAAAAGAAGAGTGAAAAAGTTGGCTTAAAGCCCAACTTTCAGAAAACTAAGATCATGGCATCTGGTCCCATCACTTCATGGCAAATAGATGGGGAAACAGTGGAAACAGTGACAGACTATTTTTGGGGGCTCCAAAATCACTGCAGATGGTGATTGCAGCCATTAAATTAAAAGATGCTTACTCCTTGGGAGGAAAGTTAGGACAACCTAGACAGCATATTAAAAAGCAGAGACATCACTTTGCCAAAAAGGTCCATCTAGTCAATGCAATGGTTTTTCCAGTGGTTATGTATGGATGTGAGAGTTGGACTATAAAGAAAGCTGAGTGCTGAACAATTGATGCTTTTGAACTGTGGTGTCAGAGAAGACTCTTGAGCGTCCCTTGGACTGCAAAGAGATCCAACCAGTCCATCCTAAAAGAGAACAGTCCTGGGTGTTCACTGGAAGGACTGATATTGAAGCTGAAACTCCAATATTTTGGCCACCTGATGCGAAGAGCTGACTCATTTGAAAAGATCTGATGCTGGGAAAAATTGAGGGCAGAAGGAGAAGTGGATTACAGAGGATGAGACAGTTGGATGGCATCACTGACTCAATGGACATGGGTTAGGGTAGACTCCAGGAGTTGGTGATGGACAGGGAGGCCTGGCATGCTGTGGTTCATGGAGTCACAGAGTTGGACACGATTGAAAGACTGAATTGACTTTGTCTAAAGTTCAATCATTTTACTCCCTGGTTTATGCCACATCAGTTCCCCAAAACAGAATATTGTTTAAGAGAAACTTCTGCATTTCCTGATCTTATTTCTGAATCTAAACAAATGAAACAAAATGACCATGCATTCTAAACACTGAAGGGTTCTCAGTTTTATACAGCAAGCCTTCTGGAATCTTTAGTCATAACTCTCCTTGATTTTCAAATCCTTCACTCATAGACTCCTTCTCATACAGCAGTCTTGCCCCCTACTTCATAAGTTAACAGACTGAATGAGATGCATACTCCATCAGCATTTTATGCTTTTGATCCAGAAAATAGTCTGAATTGTAATACCTCCTTCCTCTTAAAGTCCCATTTGAAATGATTTTTTTTTTAAATTACCCTAGAGAAATATAACTTCCCCATTTTATGATGTGGAGCTTATATTTTCCTGCCTGCTGCTGCTAAGTTACTTCAGTCGTTTCCGACTGTGTGACCCCGTAGACAGCAGCCCACCAGGCTCCCCCATCCCTGGGATTCTCCAGGCAAGAACACTGGAGTGGGTTGCCATTGCCTTCTCCAATGCATGAAAGTGAAAAGTGAAAGTGAAGTCGCTCAGTCGTGTCTTACTCTTAGTGACCCCATGGACTGCAGCCTACCAGGCTCCTCCATCCATGGGATTTTCCAGGCAAGAATACTGGAGTGGGGTGCCATTGCCTTCTCCATTTTCCTGCCTATTTGGGCCTTATTCCATTAGTTGCTCTTTCTTTAGTTTTATTGACATTTATTTTTTATCCCTCTTACTCTTTTCTGCCTTGTCCCTCCATTTTAATCAAAATTTTAAAAAATGAAATGGTTATAAGTAAAAAATTTAATCATAAATCTGCCATCTTATCATAATCTGTCTTGTGTAATCAGTGAAATATTTCACTTCTCTAAACAGTATAAGTTCTTAAAGGGATAACCTACAGTATTTATCTCCAATTTCATATTTATTCTTTGGCACTTTGCCTACCATTCCACTTACAGTGTTTTTCCTAGAGTTACCAAAGACATTTTAGTTCCCAGTTATAATACAGAAGCTGTTAAAATTGCTTTTTACTATCTGATTCCTTTGGAGTAAACTAATACTGTTTATCAGTCATCTTTTGTCTTGTGAATGTGATAAAACTATTCGTCTTCCCTTTAAATTCTCGAATGCTTATTGTCAACATTCTTTCTTGGCTCTCTATCTTAATCTGGCTCTTTAAACTTCAGTGCTTCCTGCATTCTTTACTAACCTCCCCATATTATACTCATTTGTATTTTATATAAATTATATTTATTTAGATAAATTTACATTTATTTATTTTAAGAATTATTGTTGTTTTTGCTTTCCTCATTCTTTTGTTAAGAACCTTTTCATTTCTGCCCTGGATTACAGCCAGAACTATTTAATTAGTCTTTATGAATCAGGTGTATTTCCAAACTTGATTCAATCTTCATAGTGCTTCCAGGGAACTCTTAAAACTCACCATTCTATTTCTTTATTTAAAAATATCCTAAAGGCTGTCATCAAATTTTAAAAGACAAAACCATTTGGCCAGATATGAGAAGCTTTTGTTTTTTTTCCACCTGCCTATAATTACAGCCTGACCTTAACACCCAAGTGTATTCTATCAGTACTTGGTTCATGACTCTTCTTTTCAAGGAAGTTTTCAGTTATTTCCCCAAATTGGGAGGGGTAAAATAATGTTGCTGTATAGTGTCTATTATAATAATATTCACTTCGTAATGTTTCTTTATATTTCCCTATGATCTAAATAGATGTGGCCCTCCTTGTAACTGAACCAATATGAATGAATGAGTACCAGAGTATAGAGATGTTTATTTATTGTAAATTATGTAAATGTTTAAGTGTTTAGACTGTTTGTTTTAGAGTGCCAGTTTCTTGTCTGCCACTTCGCAATATCATCAGCTACGTCAGTTCATTCTGCTACCAACCATGCCAGTGCATGTTCCTTTCCCCTAATATTTGTCAACACGCATTCTTTATTTTGTTTGTTTTTGCTTTACAAACCTCTATAAAAACTACCAGATTCCTAAGAAAATAGAAACATAGCCCAGAAAAGGAAAATAAAAGTATTTACTTTGAAACTGAGATATTTTGTCAAAAAGCAGTAAAATCTGTAGAGCTCATATTAGATAATTTATCTAGAGAGAAGAAGAACATAGGTGTGGCATGGAAAAATGAGTTGTTTGGGGGGGAAAAGTAAAGGAGAAAGGCATTGCAGTTAGGAGGAACAGAATATATTAAATAAGAATTAAAATGAGATTCATTTTTAAAATTAAAATAAGTCAAAATATAATACAAATTGTCATTTTATTTTTTCTAATAAATCTCATGTTAATTCTTGTTTTGTGTGTTTCTATGTTCTATTTCTCTTATCTGAAAGGCATTTTTTTAAATGTCTGCCCAAATATACTAATTTCCTATAGAATATTTCATTGTCTATCAAAAAGAAATGAATTTAATATATTTTCATATAAAAACTTCTACCATAAAGGGTCCAAATTATTTTCTTATTGTGAAATATTAATACACTATTTCTAGATCTATTGTTCGGAGAAGGTAATGGCACCCCACTCCAGTACTCTTGCCTGGAAAATCCCATGGATGGAGGAGCCTGGTGGGCTGCCGTCTATGGGGTCGCACGGAGTCGGACACGACTGAAGCGACTTAGCAGCAGCAGCAGACCTATTGTTAAAATCCTTTTTCTTCTAATTGGAATATATCTTAGACTTAAATCCTTCATACTATTTAATTCTAGTTCTGTAAAATAGAATTATTTGTTTATTTGTCACATGATAGAACTTAAATCTAAATTTAGCTGATTTTTTTCTCATTATTAAAATAGTGAATATTCACTATAGGAAGTCAGAAAAGTGTAAATGATAAGAAATGATCACGTATAATTTCTTTGCCTTAACATATTCACTGCTAGTGATTAAAGGATTTCTTTGCAGCCTTCCTAAATGAATTTTGAAATGCATAGATTAAATATTTTATAGAAAATTAAGAGAAAAACCAGGTTTGTTTAATTTTATAAAGTTAATCTCAAGGTATAAAACTTAGATGGAAAGTGGAGATATCTCTATTGATATTTGTGTGATAAATAAGTGATGTAACTCACCTACTTTGGGAAATTTTCAATAAAAGAAAGAAAAATTATTTTCTCAAGTCTGTTAAAGATTTGCCATTTTAAAATTCTTAGTAATTAAAATTATGTTTACAAAACTTTATTAACATTTTAATGTTTTCTAATTATATTTTAAAAGTTTGAAGTAATTAGACCACACAAAATTAAAATAACTTCAAATAAAATTTGAGTCAGCACTTATTTAATGTCACTGCATTTCATTTTGGAGAAGGAAATGGCAACCCACTCTAGCGTTCTTGCCTGGAGAATCCCAGGGATGGAGGAGCCTGGTGGGCTGCCGTCTGTGGGGTCACACAGAGTTGGACATGACTGAAGTGACTTAGCAGCAGCAGCATTTCATTTTGGATTAAAAATTTATTAAACTTAAAAGAATTCCTAAATTTATATCTGTTTGAAAGTATCATATTCAAATTATGGTTAGATTAGTATTTGTTATAGAAACAGTTGTTCAGGCTTAAATATAAGAATTCACCAGTAAACTATTGACATCTTAACAACTTAATTCTCTAAATATTTAGTATGTTAATCGAATTATTCTCTATACACATGCATAGCACTGGCATTTATTCAGTTCACTGTTTTACTTTGTTCTGAAAAACTCTGAGTTTGTGTTGCTTTTATCATCTCATGCCATCTTGGGCAAGTTATTTCAATTTTTTGAGATCTAGTTTATTGATCTATAAAATGGGAACATTAATCAATTACAGAATATAAAACTTTCTCACCAGAGTAACACATAGGAAGAAAAGAAACATATTAAAGTGAAGAGGAACTAAAAAGCTTGATGAAAGTGAAAGAGGAGAATGAAAAAGGTGGCTTAAATCTCAACATTCAGAAAACTATGATCATGGCATCTGGTCCCATCACTTCATGGGAAATAGATGGGGAAACAGTGGAAACCGTGTCAGACTTTATTTTTCTCGGCTCCAAAATCACTGCAGGTGGTGATTGCAGCCACGAAATCAAAAGACTCTTACTCCTTAGAAGGAAAGTTATGACCAATCTAGATAGCATATTCAAAAGCAGAGACATTACTTTGCCAACAAGGGTCCATCTACTCAAGGCTATGGTTTTTCCAGTAGTCATGTATGGATGTGAGAGTTGGACTGTGAAGAAAGCTGAGCCCTAAAGAATTGATGCTTTTGAACTGTGGTGTTGGAGAAGATTCTTGAGAGTCCCTTGGACTGCAAGGAGATCCAACCAGTCCATTCTAAAGATCAGTCCTGGGTGTTCTTTGGAAAGAATGATGCTAAAGCTGAAACTCCAGTACTTTGGCCACCTCATGCGAAGAGTTGACCCATTGGAAAAGACTCTGATGCTGGGAGGGATTGGGGGCAAGAGGAGAAGGGGACGACAGAGGATAAGATGGCTGGATGGCATCACCTACTCGATGGACCCGAGTTTGAGTGAACTCCAGCAGTTGGTGATGGACAGGGAAGCCTGGCGTGCTGCAATTCATGGGGTCGCAAAGAATCAGACACGACTGAGGGACTGAACTGAACTGAAGTGTAAATCTCTTCTTTCTAAAGCATTCATTACAATGACAGTTTATCAAACCCTAAAACAAATAACTAAGAAGTTTTGAAACTCTTTTTGAGGTGAAGTCTGTAGGAACAGATATTGAATGGACTGGAGATAGTAAAACACACAATGGGTCCAGGTTCATAATGTTACAATAGCAATATTCATATCGATGGTAGTGAGTAGGAAAGACCACAAATCTGAAATGACTATAGGCATGGGTCATATTCTGGAAACACATTAAAGCTGTGAAGATAAAGGGACATCTTTCATAATTGATTATCTCACTATAAAAGAGCAAGTAGTGTCTGTAACTCCTTTATACTGATGCACTAGCATTATGTGAAGATACAATATTAGATAATCCAAGTTACAGGCTCCTGGGAGACAGCAAAATACCCTACTGAAGCTGTTCTCTGAGGGTATTACTGTGTTTTCAATACTGTAATTTTGATTTCTTCTTATTTTGTGAACTTTTTTTTATTTTCTTCACCGAGTTCCTTCCTCAAGTTGATTCTAAAGTAAAGAACTTATCCCCCCCCTGCTTTCACTAAGTCTCCTATATTTATGTTTCTCCAAAGTGATATAAACTTACCTGTCTTCAAGTGAACATTAATATTTCTAAGACTGAATGCCTGATCTTGTTTAATAACACACTTAAAACATTAGTAAATTCTAATTACTCCAACATAACTACTCAAAAATATAAAATGTTAGTCACTAACATATACATATATATGCATACATATCTATCTGTCAACACTTTTTCTATCCAGTCTTCACCAGGTTTTTTTCTTTCTTTGTCCACATGTGGAGAATATCAGTAAAAATAATAGTCAATATGATAATATTTAAACAAAAGTAGAAAAAAAAAAGTTGACAACTATTTCCAAAGATTCAACTTTTTTTCAAGAGAAAAAGAAAAACCAAGCAACATAACTTGCTGATAAAATAATCAGCAATTAAGCATAAGCTGTGTTTTAAGTGTAACCTCTGTTTTAGCAGAAATAAAACATTCAGTATCTTAACTGGCATGGATGAGGAGCATACAGTTCTTGCCACATCATAATTTCTCTTTATCTTATTGTTTTTTTCCTGATTGCACTCTCAAATAATATCCATTCATGTTTTTCAATTGCAGTGTGGGCCATTGATTTGGCCTTCCATATGCTGGTTTTCTTTGTTAGTTGTTCTCCACCCACCCCACACCACCCCCCACCCCCTCAAGCAAGGCTTTAATGGGGACTTTGCTGCAACAGGGGTTAAGGAGAAAAAACAACAGGCTCCCTTCCCTGCTAGAGTGATATTTTTCCTTGTATGGGGGTGAGGGTAAAGGTGTGTCCAGAAGTTGGGCCAGAGGGTTGGCTTAGGTGTTTTTCCCACCTTTGAAGTCATGTTCTGTGCAGGGGATATGTGCAGTACCCCTGCTTTTGTTCTGGACCCTCTGCTTTTGCATCAGGCTCTTCAAAAAAAAAAAAAAAAAGTAGGCAGTTGAGTTTTTTAGTCTCTGTATCTTTTGCTAAGAATTTGTCCTAACTGTGAATGCATGAAGTTATTATTAGTCCCACACGATTTCTTTGTATTTTGTTGCTGGAGGAGTAGTGTGTCCAGGTACAAGCATTGCAACACTGCAGAAAAGAATCCCAGGTCTGAGCCTATTTCATTGCCTCCTGAGAGACTCTATACTCTGTTCTTAAGGGGTAAGAGGCTGAGGATTTCTTTCTTTTTTCTTTTTGAAATGTCTTCCTGCTGGATGGGGGTTTCAGACCCTCGTCTACCCTAGGGGTGTGGAAGTCCCATTGCTGACTGTTCCAAGGACCTGATAGGGACTTGGGACCACTTTCCCCTGGAATGGATTAAAGTCCTTGAACCATCATGAGCCTAACTTCAAATTGTTGGAGCATATCTTTTAGGATATGGAACAATTTCCATTCCAGTGAAAAGTGGTCCCAAGTCCTTATCAGGTCCTTGGAAAAGATATGCTCAGAGGTTAAACCATCTGCCTGCAATGCGGGAGACCTGGGTTCAATCCCTGGATTGGAAAAGATTCCCCTGGAGAAGGAAATGGCAACCCACTCCAGTGTTCTTGCCTGGAGAATCCCATGGATGGAGGAGCCTGGTGGGCTACAGTCCACAGGGTCCTAAAGAGTCCGACACGACTGAGCAACTTCACTTTCACTTTCAAAAGATATAAACTTAACCAAAAGGTAAACAAACAAGGGCTAAAAAGGAGAAGGACAATAGCTATTAAAGAGCCTAACAAGAGAAGAAACCGGGGTTAACTTTGGGCTTCCTTAACTGTTGACCAGACAAGGAAGGTGGTATTACCTCTGCCAAAATTATGAACCCTTTTCAGAAGATAGTCAACAGTCAGAACTTAGTTTTGTTTTAATATACTCTTTAACCATATTTGTTTATTGAGACATTATGTATATGGTAACCTTAAACAAAAAATTGGGTTAAAGATTAACTGATCATGGCCCTGACAATCAGAACAAGACCCAGTTTCCCACACAAATAAGGCTCTTATCCTTATCCATTAGAGGGCAGACAGAATGAAAACCACAATCACAGAAAACTAACCAAACTGATTACATGGACCATGGCTTTGTCTAGCTCAATGGAACTATGAACCATGTCTTGATTGGGCCACCCAAGATGGAAAGCTTTGACAAAATGTAGTCCACTGGAGATGGGAATGGCAAACCACTTCAGTATTCTTACCTTGAGAACTCAATAAACAGTATGAAAAGGCAAAAAGATATAACATTGAAAGATAAACTCTCCAGGTCAGCAGGTAAACTAGAGAAGAGTGGAGAAATAACCCCAGAAAGAATGAAGAGATGAAGCCAAAGCAAAACAATGCCCAGTTGTGGATGTGACAGATGTGGTGATAGAATTAGTCCAGTGCTGTAAAAAATAATACTGCATAGGAACATGGAATGTTAGGTCCATGATTCAAGGTAAATAGGAAATGGTCAAACAGGAGATGAAAAGGATGAATATTGAAATTTTAGGAATCAGTGAACTAAAATGGACTGAAAAGGTCATATTTAATTCAGATGACCATTATATCTACTACTGTGGGAAATAATCCCTTAGAACAAATGGAGTAGCCCTCATAGTCAACAAGAGTCCAAAATGCAGTACTTGAATGCAATCTCATAAGAGACAGAATGAACTCTGTTCGTTTCCAAGGCAAACCATTCAATGTCACAGTTCAGTTCAGTTTCAGTCACTCAGTCGTGTCTGACTCTTTGCGACACCATGAACTACAGCATGCCAGACCTCCTTGTCCATTACCAACTCCCAGAGATTACCCAAATGAATATCCATTGAGTCAGTGATGCCATTCAACCATCTCATCCTCTGTCATCCCCTTTCCCTACGGCCCTCAATCTTTCCCAGTAATCCAAGCCTATACCCCAACCACTAATGCTGAAGAAGCTGAAGTTGAATGGTTCTGTCATGACCTACAAGATCTTATAGACCTAACAGCAATACACATATACATACATGTATACATGTATGCTGCTGCTACTGCTGCTAAGTTGCTTCAGTTTTATCCAACTCTGTGCGACCCCATAGACGGCAGCTCACCAGGCTCCCCCATCCTTGGGATTCCCCAGGCAAGAATACTGGAGTGGGTTATCATTTCCTTCTCCAATGCGTGAAAGTGAAAGTGAAGTCGCTCAGTCGTGTCTGATTCCTAGTGACCCCATGGACTGCAGCCTACCAGACTCCTCCGTCCATGGGATTTTCCAGGCAAGAATACTGGAGTGGGTTGCCATTGTTTTCTCCAGTATATATATATATGTATGTATGTATGTATTTTTCATCATAGGGGATTGGAATGCAAAAGTAGGAAGTCAAGAGATACCTGGAGTAACAGGCAATATTTGGCAAAACCAATACAATATTGTAAAGTTTAAAAATAACATAAAAATTTAAATAAATAGATAAATAAATCCATATTTAAAAAAAAATAAAGTGGATAACCCATAAGAAAAAAAAAAAAAAGAAGGTGGGCAAAGGCTAACAGAGTTTTGTAAGAGAATGCACTGGTCATAGCAAAACCTGCCTCCAACAACACAATAGAAGACTATATATGGACATCACCAGATGATCAATACTGAAATCAGATTGATGTATTATTTCAGGCAAAGATGGAGAAGCTGTATATAGTCAGCAAAACCAAGACCAGGATTGACTATGGCTCAGATCATGGACTCCTTATTGAAATATTCAAACTTAAATTGAAGAAAGTAAGAAAAACCACTAAACCATTCAGTTATGACCTAAATCAAATCCCTTACGATTATACAGTTCAGTTCAGTTCAGTTGTTCAATCATGTCCGACTCTTTGCAACCCCATGAACCATAGCACACCAGGCCTCCCTGTCCTTCACCAACTGCCAGAGTCTCCCCAAACCCATGTTGATTGAGTCGGTGATGGCATCCAATTAACTCATACTCTGTCATCCCCTTCTCCTCCTACCCTCAGTCCCTGGGTTGGGAAGATCCCCTGGAGAAGGAAATGGCAACCCACTCCAGTATTCTTGCCTGGAGAATCCCATGGACAGAGGAGCCTGGTAGGTTACAATCCATCAGACTGCAAAGAGTCAGACACGACTGAGCGACTTCACTCACTCACCTGGCTGTATATTTTCACTCAGCTTATTTAGGTTATATGCAGAGTACATTGTGTGAAATGCCAGGCTGGGTGAGGTACAAGCTGGAATCAAGATTGCCAGAAGAAATATCAATAACCACAAATATGCAGATGAAACCCCTTATCGCAGAAATTGAAGCAGAACTGAAGAGCCTCTTGATGAAAGTGAAAAAGGAGAGTTAAAAAGCTGTCTTAAAACTCAACATTCAGAAAACTAAGATCATAGAATCCCGTCATATCCCTTCATGGCAAATAGATGGGGAAACTTGGAAACAGTGATAGACTTCATTTTCTTGGGCTCCAAAATTACTTAGATGGTGACTGCAGGCATTAAATTAAAAGACACTTCCTCTTTTGAAGAAAAGCTATGACCAAACTAGACAGCATTTTAAAAAGCAGAGACATTACTTTGCCTACAGAGGTCCATGTAGTCAAAGCTATGGTTTTTCCAATAGTCATGTATGGATGTAAGAGTTGGACTATAAAGAAAGCTGAGTGCTAAAGAATTGATGTTTTTGAAATGTGGCATTGGAGAAGACTCTTGGAGTCCCTTGAACTTCAAGGAAATCAAACTAGTCAATCCTAAAGGAAATCAGTCCAGAATATTCATGGGGTGTTGATACTGAAGGTGAAACTCCAATACTTTGGCTACCTGATGTGAAGAACTGACTCATTGGAAAAGACCCTGATCCTGGGAAAGATTGAAGGCAGGAAGAGAAGGAGACAACAGAGAATGAGATGGTTGGACTGCATCACCGACTTGATGGTCATGAGTATGAGCCATCTCCAGGAACTGGTGATGGACACGGAAGGCTGGCATGAAGCAGTCCATGGAGTCTCGAAGAGTCAGACACAACTAGGCGACTGAACTGAACTGATATGGTAACCAGGGGATGCTGATGATTTTCATTTTTTTTTTTTCCAAAAAAATTTACTATCAAGGGAAAGCGTTCAGTAGAATATGGAAAAGTTATTTAATACCTATTTTATGAGCTGGATGTAATTTTATCTTGTAATAATGCAGTCAATTCTTTTTGTTGACTTCTAGAATATATCTGTATATATTATCATTTATTTGTTTTTTAGTCACTAATTTGTGACTGGATCTTTGTGACCCCGTGGACTATTGCCCATCAGGCTTCTCTGTCTATGGGGTTTCCTAGTCAAAGATACTAGGAAAATCTCATAGTATCTAGAGTGTGTTGCAATTTCCTTCTCCACTATGTGCTATTACATAAAATACAATGTTATTTTACTGAGTAACTAGCTACACAGAACATTTATAATGTATTTAACATGTTTATGATACACTGTGTTGGTTTTACAATGACTGATGTTATTGTATCAAATTGTCTTTATAAAGTTACTCTGGATGTAAGTTCCATTCAATTTTAAAGCAAAGAAGTGACTGATTCTGTGTTAGATTCATTTTGATATTTGGCAAAACTAATACCATTATGTAAAGTTTAAAAATAAAATAAAATTAAAAAAAAAAAAAGAAGTGACTGATTCAGAGTAAAACACAGTCCAGTTAACACCTCAGTTCAGTTCAGTCGCTCAGTCGTGTCTGATTCTTTGTGACCCCATGAATCACAGCAGGCCAGGCCCCCCTGTCCATCACCATCTCCCAGAGTTCATTCAAACTCACGTCCATCAAGTTGGTGATGCCTTCCAGCCATCTCATCCTCTGTCATCCCCTTCTCCTCCTGCCCCCAAGCTCTCCCAGCATCAGAGTCTTTTCCAATGAGTCAACTCTTTGCATGAGGTGGCCAAAGTACTGGAGTTTCAGCTTTAGCATCATTCCTTCCAAAGAAATCCCAGGGCTGATCTCCTTCAGAATGCACTGGTTGGATCTCCTTGCAGTCCAAGGGACTCTCAAGAGTCTTCTCCAACACCACAGTTCAAAAGCATCAATTCTTTAGGGCTCAGCTTTCTTCACAGATCAACTCTCACATCCATACATGACCACAGGAAAAACCATAGCCTTGAATAGATGGACTTTTGTTGGCAAAGTAATGTCTCTGCTTTTGAATATGCTATCTAGGTTGGTCATAGCTTTTCTTCAAAAGAGGAAGTGTCTTTTAATTTCATGGCTGCAGTCACCATCTGCAGTGATTTTGGAGCCCAAAAAAA
>NW_011494748.1:1487005-1488457 GCF_000754665.1 Bison bison bison | reverse complement strand
TGAGTACTTTGGCCACCTCATGCGAAGAGTTGACTCATTGGAAAAGACTCTGATGCTGGGAGGGACTGGGGGCAGGAGGAGAAGGGGACGACAGAAGATGAGATGGCTGGAAGGCATCACTGACTCATTGAACATGAGTCTGAGTGAACTCTGGGAAATGGTGATGGACAGGGAAGCCTGGTGTGCTGCGATTCATGGGGTCACAAAGAGTCAGACACGACTCAGCGACTGAACTGAACTGAACACTCTGTGGGGAGCTATCCAGGACTCCTGCAGTGAAGAAAAGGATGAATGGAAATGTCAGGAAGATGTACAAACCTGTCTCATTCCCGTCTAGGCTGTGACTCTTTCTATGTTAGAAACAATATCTTATGTATCTTTGCATTCTCAGGATTTAGAACAAGTAATAGTACATATTAAGTGCACAATAAATAATTACTTGGTGAAATTATTAAACAGAATTAGACTCACTTTTACTGTTATAGTAATTAGTAATTAGACCCACTATTGTTTAATTTTACTACAGGGACACATTGGTGGGCTATCAATCACGATAGTATTAAATGGTGTAAACTGAGAATATCCCAAAGTATAAAATGGAAAACTCAGAAATTAAAACACCTAAACCATATTTTGTTCTTAGCCTTTCTCAAATTTAAGTTTCATTCTATAATTTTATAATAAGAAATATTTAAGTCTAGGAGAAAAAAACTAGGATGTGCAAATATAAATCCGAAAATAATATTTGCAAGGTAATCAGTTATATATTATAATCACAAGATTTATTTTGAAATCTATGTTCTAAATTTATGAGGGGGGAAAGGCAAGAATACTGGTGCGGGTTACCACTTCTCCAGGGGATCTTCCCAACCGAGGGATGGAACCTTGAACCTCTGAGCCACCAGGGAAGTGCTTATTTAAGGTACTGGAGACAAAGAGTAAATAAAGCTTATTATACATCTACTCTCCTTAATTTACTTTAGCACATTCCACAAACATTCAGTTCAGTCGCTCAGTCGTGTCTGACTCCTCGCGACCCCATGAATTACAGCACGCCAGGCCTCCCTGTCCATCACCAACGCCCAGAGTTCACTCAAACTCACATCCATCGAGTCAGTGATGCGATCCAGCCATCTCATCCTCAGTCATCCCCTTCTCCTCCTGTCCCAATACCTCCCAGCATCAGAGTCTTTTCCAATGAGTCAACTCTTCCCATGAGGTGGCCAAAGTACTGGAGTTTCAACTTTAGCATCATTCCCTTCAAAGAAATCCCAGGGCTGATCTCCTTCAGAATGGACTGGTTGGATCTCCTTGCAGTCCAAGGGACTTTTTTTTTTTTTTTTAAACTTTACATAATTGTATTAGTTTTGTCTTCTCCAACACCACAGTACAAAAACATCAATTCTTCGGCACTCAGCCTTCTTCACAGTCCAACTCTCACATCCATACATG
>NW_011494748.1:1479255-1486905 GCF_000754665.1 Bison bison bison | reverse complement strand
TCTTTCACAGCTCCATGGACTGTAGCCTACCAGGCTCTTCTGTCCATGGGATTACCCAGGCAAAAATACTGGGGTGGGTTGCCATTTCCTTTCCCAGGGGATCTTCCCAACTCAGGGATTAAGCTCACATTTCCTGCATTGGCAGACAGATTCTTTCCCACTGAGGCAGCAGGGAATCCTATCTATCCTATATATTCTCCTATATATACATAGGATTCTCCATATGGAAGGCAGCCAGTTGTAATAAAGTTTCCCCAATAGAACCTTCTATGGTGGCTAAACAGTAAAGAATCTGCCTGCAATGAAGGCGATCTGAGTTCAGTCCCTGGTTTGGGAAGATCCTCTGTAGAAAGAAATGGCAACCCACTCCAGTATTCTTACCTGAAGAACTCCGTGGACAGTGGAGCCTGGTGGGCCCCAGATCATGGGGTCACAAAAAGCTGGACATGACTGAGTGACTAACACAACAACTACCCAATAGAACTCCAGTGTATGCTACATTTGAGAAATAGGGACAGGCAATGTGTTAGTTACAATCCTTTGTAAATGCTTTAGTTTACATATTGTGTGTATATATTTGCATATATAACAAATTTTTAATAAAATGAAATTTTTACTTTGTTAAAATCTAAAATAAATATGTAAAATTCTTGGTTAAGTGTGAGATTGAGTTTACACTTTTGAGTCACAGATATCATAGAATTGCCAAAAAGTGTTCACATACTATAAAGGAAGTGATGAGCATTTGAAAACCCTTCTCATAGAAGTTTGTACTAAATGCAACTAATTATTGCTGAAACAAAAATCATTAACATAGGAGGACATTTGGTCAATACAGAATGTGTAAATATTTTGATTACTGGTTAATATTGTTAATAAAGTTATAAAATCACAAAGTATCACATTTGAAAAATAGTTGTTTATGTCAGTAAAATTTCATCTGAAAACACACATTTTCTAATCTCATTTCTTTTAGCATTAAATAGAATTTTGGTTAATGGTTTAAATCTATGGAGCTACTATCTCTGCTTTGTATTCAGAATATCAAAGCCATCTCCCACATACTGAACAACACTCATATTTACTAACGGTAGTAACAAATGACTCCATTCTCATCAATCATTAGATTTAGTTGAGGACTTTAATATTATATGGTTCTCATCAGTTTAAAATAAAAAATCTGATATCATAATTCATTGATTTCAATGATATATTTGAAATATATCAATATTTTATTTTACAGAGAACACATTTTATTTAAAATTTTGTTTCTACACTTTGGATTTGAAAACACTTACTTTGATAGAAATTTGTTTTTTCCTGAATGTCTATGGATTTGAATTAAGGTTGAACATTTAGAAGCTGAATTTTAGAGTCAAGTGTCCTTTCATCAATATCCATCCATCTCCTAAATTCTGAGGTAATATGATCTTCCAAATTCTAATTTTGAGAAACACCATTTTGGTATTGGATATGTGAAATAAAAACCACACTGAATTAAAGTTTTTGAACACTAGTCTATAAGACCAGATAATGTATGATCAACAGACACATTCCACTAGAACCTGGGTTTAATTGAGCATCATTCTCAGTGAATGATATACATTCATAAAAAGCAATATAATGTTCATATATAATAATGTAACTATACATTCTCAAAGCAGTTCACAGTATCTCTTGATATTATTTCAAAAACACACAACTAGTTACAACCATATTCTTATCTTTAGAAATTCACCCAAATAAATAATTTTTAAAGAATCAAAATTGGTATATATCAAATTTAATGAGAAAAGCAAGGCTAATGAAATAGTAATGCCTTTGTAGTAGTTTACTTCTGGGAGTGTGTCTTTGTTGTGATGGCCACTTTCCCCCTTTTTCCTTTTCTTCATTTTATTCTTGTGCCAATTTTGGTATCACTCATACATTTATTAATTTATTTATGTACCTACTCCCATAAAATAATTTCAGACAAATTTTATTAAAAACAGATATAACAAAACCAAAGATATTTTTAAAAGACAGTTGATATTTACTGAGGTTCTATTTTCCATGTGTTGTATACATATCATTTTATTTAATTACAAAACAGTAATAAAAAAGAAACCATATTCTTCCATTTTACATAAAAGAAATAGAGTCATACTTGGTAAGAAAATTGCTCAGTCATGAAGTCTCAAAGACTGTTTGCATACAAAAGCATAGTTCTATAATGTGAAATCCCATACTTTTTTCACTGCATCACAGCATATCCAAAAGAATAAAGGTAAAAATTATATAATAAAGAGTTAAGGAGAGGTGCTCATTAATTAAAAAGTGCAACATTTAAGTCTCAGCATCTGTGAATCTGAAACTAGTAAACTAGTATCTAACAGAATTGGTTACATAGCTATTACTTTTTACAAAAGCATCTTCCTTTTGAATATTCACATTCTTAACTAAGTTTTTAATAGGAGCAGCTTTTACAGTTTTATGATTAAGTTGAAATACTTCACACAAATCTACAAAAGAAATATTTTTTTGATATTGGCTAAATAAAAGTTTATGTCTTCTGAATACCAAGTACATAGATATTATGTGTGATGTCTTATTGAAAAGATAAGTGCATTTGAGCTATATTTCTGGTCTTAAAGAAGAGTGCCATATATCCATATGCTTAGGAATATCAGTAATGTGAATCTGAGCTTTTTTATTTTAAACAGAGGGCAAATAAATTTCAGCATCCCAGTAAGTAATAGGTTAACATACTGTACCATGAGACTTATCCTGGAATCCTCAAGAGTTGCATAGTGAAGATGCTTTAGTATGTTTCCTTTTGCATTTGATGTTAAAGAGATAAGAAATAGAGTTTCAAAGAACTACATGAAAGTAATGTAAGATGTTCAATGTTATGAAAAATGATCTTATGAAGAAAATCAAAGGTGCTCTTTTTGCAACAGAGACTACTTCAGAACTCCTAAAATGTTTCTTTAGAGTCAGAAGAAGGTATATTTGTATAATGAAACATATACATATACATATATTTACGTTATAGGTAAAATCTAATTACATAAAATATCATTGCAACGAAGACTTTTAAAAGATTTAAAACATTATAGATATACAGTGGTTTCACAGTTTTCAAAGAAAACTTCCTATACGCAGAAAATTTCCATTGTAAGCACTACTGCAGAAAATAAAATCACTTTTAAGCACTTTATAAACAATAAAATCAGTCAAATATGGGTGAAAAAACTGTATACCTCTTAGGTTGGTTGATACTTGCTTTTAATACCTCCTTACTGATACTGTCTGAAATTCAGAAAAAATAATTTATTTAAAATCATGGTGATATAAGTTGTCATTCATTGAATCCTGAATCTCTAGTTCAACCTCTGTAACTGTTGCTAATCACAAAAGAACCAACATTTGTAAGTTAAATACTGTTGTGTGTGTGTGTGTGTGTGTGTATATATAGGCTTCCCAGGTGGCACTACTGGTAAAGAATCCACCTTTAATGCAGGAAATGACACGGGTTCAATCCCTGGGTCAGGAATATCCCCTGGAGAAGGGCAGGGCAATCCAGTCAAGCATTCTTGCCTGGAGAATCCCATGGATGGAGGAGTCTGATGGGCTACAGTCCATAGGATCACAAAGAGTTGGACATGACCAAAGCGATGTAACACAGCACTATATATATATATTCACTGATTTAATATTAATAATTTAGATTGCTTTTTACATGATACTATTATCCTCACTTTATGAGAGAGGGAACCATATCTCAAAGAAGTTTAACACTATGCTCAAAACTATTTAACAGAATCATTTTTGAAATCTAGATATTTTAACTTGAGATTATATGTTACATCTACTTTGCCAGATTCCTGGACTCTATTCAATAAACAATTTGTTCTGTTAATTCTGGCACAATAAAGCAAGTTGTTGGTTCCTTTAAATTTCTTGTATTACATTTGGTATTAATAGCATCATTATTTTAAATTTATTTTTTATTAAATATTTATTTAATTTTATTAAAAATTTATTTAATATAAATTTAAAAAAATTAAATTGTTTTTAATTATACAAAACTCTCAGTAATTAAATGTACCTTTAAGTGATCAGAATAAAAGACAGCTTTCTCCACACATTTACAAGATTAGGTCTTCAACTCTTAAACTTCCTTCATTTTCCTCACCTGTATACATTTCACAGAGCAGCGTGATCTGCATTTCCCTCTGCTGCTGCTGCTGCTGCTAAGTCGCTGCAGTCGTGTCCGACTCTGTGCGACCCTATAGACGGCAGCCCACCAGGCTCCCCCGTCCCTGGGATTCTCCAGGCAAGAACACTGGAGTGGGTTGCCATTTCCTTCTCCAATTCATGAAAGGGAAAAGTGAAAGTTAAGTTGCTTAGTCGTGTCCGACCCTCAGCGACCCCATGGACTGCAGCCTGGACTGCAGCCTTCCAGGCTCCTCCCTCCATGGGATTCTCCAGGCAAGAGTACTGGAGTGGGGTGCCATTGCCTTCTCTGGCTTTTCCCTCTGCTAATCCAGTAAAAGTATTCTTGTTTCGATCACTTTGTTGTTGTTTTTTAGACATTAAGTCATGTCCAACTCTTTTGTGAACCTATGGACTGTATAGTCTATAGGCTTTTCTGCCCTTTTAGTTGCTCAATACAATTATCTACTCTCAGTTTTTACCTATATAACTTCTCTAGAGCATTTTCAATGTTGTTCACAGTCTACTTTTTTAAACATTTTTTTTTGTTGTTGTTCTTTGTTTTTGATTCAGCCTCTCCTTTCTTCTAATTTTAGAATAGATCTTTTTCAAACTTGTTTTATTATTACTCTCATTCTATGTCCCCAGTCAGCCTTTTGCACTGCCAAGTCAAGCTTTCATTTACTTAGTGGATATTTCTTCTGGATGTTTTACAGGAAACACAAATCTGTACAAAATACAACTCAAAATCTGCCTGAAAAGATCAACTTCTGATTCTGCAACTCAATTAAAAATAATACCCACTTCTTAAAATGTGTTTACCTTTTATGCATCTCTCTGTTCTTGGGCTCCAAAATCACTGCAGATGGTGACTGGATCCACGAAATTAAAAGACGCTTTCTCCTTGGAAGAAAAGTTATGGCCAATCTAGACAGCATATTAAAAAGCAGAGACATTACATTGTCAACAAAGGTCCATCTAGTTAAAGCTTTGGTTTTCTCCAGTAGTCATGTATGGATGTGAGAGTTGGACTATAAAGAAAGCTGAGCACTGAAGAGTTGATGCTTTTGAACTGTGGTGTTGGAGAAGACTTTGAGAGTCTCTTGGACTGCAAGGAGATCCAGTCAATCTTAAAGGAAATCAGTCCTGAATATTTATTGAAAGGACTGATGCTGAAGCTGAAACTCCAATACTTTGGGCACCTGATTTGAAGAAGTGACTCATTCAAAAAGACCCTGATGCTGGGAAAGATTGAAGGCAGGAGGAGAAAGGGATGACAGAGGATGAAATGGTTGGATGGCATCATCAACTCAATGAACATGAGTTTGTGTAAGCTCCAGGAGTTGTTGATGGACAGGGAAGCCTGGTGTGCTGCAGTCCATGAGGTCGCAAAGAGTCAGACACAACTGACAGACTGAACTAACTGATTGACTGTACAGATATCTTTCTCTCTCTTCTGTTAATTCACTCTACTCTATCCAAATTATAACCAATGCCTGGAAAGTTCTTTCTCAGAGAGTTTCATGACATCTTCCCTCAAATCCACATCTCACTAAGGCTTTCATGGAAAATTGCTATTACTCTTTTGCTCGATCTCCTTTCTCGCCTAATTTCCTTCATGAGTACATGTTAAGTCACTTCAATCATGTCTGACTCTGTGAACTCCAGGGATTGTAGCCTGCCAGGCTCCTTTGTCTGTGGGATTTTCCTGACAAGAATAATGGAATGGGTTGCCATGCCCTTCTCCAGGGAATCTTCCTGACCAAAGATCCCACACACATCTCTTGTGTCTCCAGCATTGACGGGTAGGTTCTTTATCACTAGTGCCATGTGGGAAGATGAATTTCCTTCAAAGTTCTCACCAACTTTGATTCTACATTTATTTTACATATTTGCTAATTTCTTATCGCCCCTAAAAAAAGTTAAACAACATACACATAATCAAGGATTTTTCAATTTTATCTGTGGCTCTAAACATAGAATATAGCAATTTGCTTGGTACACAAAACTTAGTGTTGAATAAATTAGTGAAATAATATATGACTCTTTTTTACATATTTCCTGCACAAAGAACTAGGTGTTATTTATTATGTTATTTTCCAACAATGACCTATTCCAGGCTGATGGCAAAGATGGTTTATTCTCAGGCAGTGACCTCCTCTAAGTGCTGCTATTGACTCTGCTATATTTCCTTATTTTCAGCATCAGAGTTATAGCAGGGCCATCTCTCTAAAACATGCACCTTATACTTTTAATTTCACATAATAAAAGCACTTTCCAGAGGATAGAGTTCAAAGTTGTTTTCATTTTGCATCAAGTTCTTCACAGTCTTAGTTCCATCTTTCTGGAACATACCCAGTTCCATCTTTTCACACCTTTCTGAATTTTTTCCATAGTGTAACCATATAAAACAAATTGTTGTTACTTGATCATACTCTTCTTTTTCATACATTTCTGTCGGTGATCAGAGTTTTTCCATACAGCAAAGTTAATTACTACTCCTTTATCCAACAAGCAAATTTCCTTTCTAGCCCTCAAAAACCATTTCTTTTATGAAATCTTCTCTTACCCCTTAAGGCATAATTATCATGCATTCTATTCTGCTTAAATTGTACTTCATACTGTCATTATTAGCATCATCAAAATGTGCTTGTGCAATTTCCTGACCATGGCATAATGTTAATGGAGGATATTCAGTTGCTTATAGCAAGAGCAGGAAAGTTGGAAGGTGCAAAGAACTAAAATTGCATACATTCCTGAGGTGGTAACCATCAGAAAAGATGAAAACAAATGGGAAACAAATATTTGACAGGCAAGTATGCTGTCTAAATACAATAATTATGCAACTGATTTCCAGACAAACATTACTGGGGACAGACAAAATAAAGCAATATGATTTTCTAATAGGTTCAGGACATACCAGGAAAGCTATACTTGTAAAGTTCAATCAATGTATTAACAACATAAATTCAAAATTCAACATTTTGCAGGATTTCTGTGGCACAGACAGTAAAGAATCTGCCTATAATGCAGGAGACCTGAGTTCAATCCCTGGTGTGGGAAGAGCTCCTAGAGGAGGGCATGACAATGCACTTCAGTATTCTTGCCTGGAGAATCCCCACAGACAGAGGAGATAGGCAGACTGCGTCCATGAGGTCACAAAGAGTTAGACATGACTGAATGACTGAACACACATTGTTGCACAAATTAATTCAACAATTTAATATACATAAAACATGTATTTTTTGCTAGGACCTCTGGTGACTGCAGCCATGAAATTAAAAGATGCTTACTCCTTGGAAGAAAAGTTATGACCAACCTAGATAGCATATTGAAAAGCAGAGACATTACTTTGCCAACAAAGGTCCATCTAGTCAAGGCTATGATTTTTCCAGTGGTCATGTATGGATGTGAGAGTTGGACTGTGAAGAAAACTGAGTGCCGAAGAATTGA
>NW_011494748.1:1476078-1479155 GCF_000754665.1 Bison bison bison | reverse complement strand
AAGAGTCTTATCCAACACCACAATTCAAAAGCATCAATTCTTCAGTGCTCAGCTTTCTTCATACTCCAAATCTCAAATCCATACATAACTACTGGAAAAACAATAGCTTTGACTAGAGGGACCGTTGTGAGCAAAGTAATGTCTCTGCTTTTTAATATGCTATCTATATTGGTCATAACTTTTCTTCCAAGGAGCAGTGCCTTTCAATTTCATGGCTGCAGTCACAATTTGAAGTGATTTTAAAGCCCAAGTAAATAAAGTCTGTCATTGTTTCCATTGTATCCCCATGTATTTGCCATGAAGGCATGGGACCAGAATCCATGATCTTAGTTTTTTTTTTTTTTTTTTAATTTGAGATTTAAGCCAGCATTTTCACTCTACTCTTTCATTTTCATCAAGAGGTTCTTTAGTTCCTCTTCAATTTCTGCCACAAGGTTGGTGTCATCTGCATATCTGAGATCATAGATATTTCTCCCAGCAAACTTGATTCCAGCTTGTACCTCTTACAGCCTGGCATTTCACACGATGTACTCTGTATATAACTGAAATGAACAGAGAGACAATATACAGCCAGGGCATACTGCCTATTTGGAACCAGACTGTAGTTCCATGTCTGGTTCTAACTTTTGCTTTCTGACCTGCATACAGATTTCTCAGGAGGCAGGTACAGTGGTCTGATATCCCCATCTCTTTAAGAATTTTCTGTCGTGATTCACACAGTCAAAGACTTTAACATAGTCAATAAAGCAGAAGTAGATGTTTTTCTGGAACTCTCTGGCATTTTCTATGATCCAATGGATGTTGGCAATTTGATCTCAGATTTCTCTGCCTTTTCTAAATCCACCTTAAACATCTGAGAGTTCATGATTCATATACTGTTGAAGACTCACTTGTAGAATTTTGAGCATTATTTTGCTAGTGTGTGGGATGAATGCAATCATGTGGGAGTATGAACATTCTTTGACATTGCCTTTCTTTGGGATTGGAATGAAAATTGATGTTTTTGAGTCCTGTGACCACTGCTGAGTTTTCCAAATTTGCTGGCATATTGAGTTCAACAATTTCACAAAATTATCTTTTAGGATTTGAAATAGCTCAACTGGGAGTCCATCCCCTCCACTAGCTTTGTTTGTAGTGGTGCTTCCTAAGGTTCACTTGATTTCACACCACAGGATGTCTGGCTCTAGGTGAATGATCACACCATCACATTTATCTGGGTCATTAAGATATTTTTTGTATACTTCTTCTGTTTATTCTTGCCAACTCTTCTTATTATCTTCTGCTTCTGTTAGGTGCATGCCATTTCTGTCCTTTATTGTACCCATCTTTATGTGAAATGTTCCCTTGGTATCTTTAATTTTCTTGAAGAGATCTCTAGTCTTTCCCATTCAATTGTTTTCCTCTATTTCTTTGCACTGATCACTGAGGAAGGCTTTCTTATCTCTCCTTGCTATTTTTTGGAACTCTGCATTCAGATGGTTATATCTTTCCTTTTCTCCTTTGCCTTTCACTTCTCTTCTTTTCTCAGCTTTCTGTAAGGCCTCCTCAGATGACCATTTTGCCTTTATGCATTTCATTTTCTTGGGGATGGTCTTGATTACTGTCTTCTGTACAATGTCACAAACCACCATTCATAGTTCTTCAAGCACTCTGTCTATCAAATATACTCCCTTGAATCTATTTTTTAAATCCCTTATGAGTATACAGTGGAAGTGAGAAATAGATTTAAAGGAATAGATTTGATAGACAGAGGGCCTGATGAACTATGGATGGAGGTTCATGACATTGTACAGGAGAAAGGAATCACGACCATCCCCCCAAAAAAGAAATGCAAAAAAGAAAAATGGCTGTCTGAGCAAGCCTTAGAAATAGCTGTGAAAAGACGAGAAGTGAAAGGCAATGTAGAAAAGGAAAGATGTAGCCATTTGAATGCAGAGTTCCAAAGAATAGCAAGGAGAGATAAGGAAGCCTTGCTCAGGGATCAGTGCAAAGAAATAGAGGAAAACAATAGAAGGGGAAGGACTAGAGATCTCTTCACGAAAATTGAAGATACCAAGGGAACACTTCATGCAAAGATGGGCTCAATAAAGGACAGAAATAACAGAAGCAGAAGATATTAAGAAGAGGTATCAAGCATACACAGAAGAACTGTACAAAAAAGATCTTCATGACCCAGATAAGATCATGGCATCTGGTCCCATCACTTCATGGCAAATAGATGGGGAAATAGTGGAAAAAGTGGCTGAGTTTATTTTTGGGGGCTCCAAAATCACTGCAGATGATGATTGTACCCATGAAATTAAAAGATGCTTACTCCTTGGGAGGAAAGTTATGACCAACCTAGATGGCATATTAAAAAGCAGAGACATATACACATGGAGTATCACTCAGCTATTAGAAATAATACATTTGAATCAGTTCTAATCAGGTGGATGATACTGGAGCCTATTATACAGAGTGAAATAAGCCAGAAAGAAAAACACAAATACAGTATACTAACACATATATATGGAATTTAGAAAGACGGTAATGATAACCCTGTATGCAAGACAGCAAAAGAGACACAGATGTATAGAATAGTTTGTTGGACTCTGTGGGAGAGGGAGAGGGTGGGATGATTTGGAAGAATGGCATTGAAACATGTATAATATCATATATGAAACGAATCACCAGTCCAGGTTCGATGCAGCATACAGGATGCTTGGGAATGGTGCACTGGAATGACCCAGAGGGATGGTATGGGGAGGGAGGTGGGAGGGGAGTTCAGGATGGGGAACACGTGTACACCTGTGGTGGATTCATGTTGATGTATGGTAAAACCAATACAATATTGTAAAGTAACTAACCTCCAATTAAAATAAATAAATTTATTTAAAAAAAAAAAAAAGCAGAAATATCAATTGCCAACAAAGGTCCGTCTAGTCAAGGCTATGGTTTCTCCAGTGGTTTTGTATGGATGTGAGGGTCGGCCTATAAAAAAAGCTGAGCACCAAAGAATTGATGCTTTTGAACTGTGGTGTTGGAGAAGACTCTTGAGAGTCCCTTGGTCTGCAAGGAGATCCAACCAGTCCATTCTA
>NW_011494748.1:1474485-1475978 GCF_000754665.1 Bison bison bison | reverse complement strand
CACTCTCCTCTTTCACTTTCATCAAGAGGCTTTTTAGTTCCTCTTCACTTTCTGCCATAAGGGTGGTGTCATCTGCATATCTGAGGTTATTGATATTTCTCCCTGCAATCTTGATTCCAGCTTGTGTTTCTTCCAGTCCAGCGTTTCTCATGATGTACTCTGCATATAAGTTAAATAAGCAGGGTGATAATATACAGCCTTCACATACTCCTTTTCCAATTTGTTGTTCCATGTCCAATTCTAACTGTTGCTTCCTGACCTGCATACAGATTTCTCAAGAGGCAGATCAGGTGGTCTGGTATTCTGATGTCTTGAAGAATTTTCCACAGTTTATTGTGATCAGTCAAAGGCTTTGGCATAGTCAATAAAGCAGAAATAGATGTTTTTCTGGAACTCTCTTGCTTTTTTGATGATCCAGCGGATGTTGGTAATTTGATCTCTGGTTCCTCTGCTTTTTCTAAAACCAGCTTGAACATCAGGAAGTTCACGGTTCACGTATTGCTGAAGCCTGGCTTGGAGAATTTTAAGCATTACTTTACTAGCATGTGAGATGAGTGCAATTGTGCGGTAGTTTGAGCATTCTTTGGCATTGTCTAAGAGAACTTTTACAGTATGAATAGGAAATAGAAACTCATTCAGAAGAAAGGCATGCAGTGTGTCATGATTTTAAAAGACTAGGAGTCACATGGCACTGTGTGGTAATGCATTTTTCACAGAGGTTTAGGAATGCCTGTGCATGCTGAGTCACTTCAGTCGTGCATACTCTTTCTGATGCTATAGACTGTAGACCACCATGCTCCTATGTCCATGGGGATTCTCCAGGCAAGAACACTGGAGTGAGTTGCCATGTCTACCTACAGGGGATCTTCGTGACCCAGGGATCAAACCCACATCTGTCTCCTGAATTGGCAGGAGGGTTCTTTACCATTAGGGCCACCTAGCCCAGAATTAGAAATATGTTTAGTTAATACATTCTGGGCTGCTCTCTCTTTAAAAATAGCATGCATACATTAAAACAAACAAACAGTGCACTATTCAGTTCAGTTCATTTGCTCAGTCGTGTCCAACTCATTGTGACCCCATGAACCACAGTATGCCAGGCCTCTCTGTCCATCACCAACTCCCGGAGTTTACTTAAATTCATGTCCATCTACTCAGTGATGCCATCCAGCTATCTCATCCTCTGTCATCCCCTTCTCCTCCTGCCTTCAATCTTTCCCAGTATCAGGACTTTTTCCAATGTGTCAGTTCTTCAGATCTGGCGTCCAAAGTATTGGAGTTTCAGCTTCAGCATCAGTCCTTCCAATAAAAATTCAGGACTGATTTACTTTAGAATTGCCTGGCTTGATCTTGCTGTCCAAGGGACTCTCAAGAGTCTTATCCAACACCACAATTCAAAAGCATCAATTCTTCAGTGCTCAGCTTTCTTCATACTCCAAATCTCAAATCCATACATAACTACTGGAAAAACAATAGCTTTGACTAGAGGGACC
>NW_011494748.1:1469674-1474385 GCF_000754665.1 Bison bison bison | reverse complement strand
TGTTGGCCATTATGGCTACTCCATTTCTTCTAAGGGATTCTTGCCCACAGTAGTCCAAATGCTCTCAAGATGGCAGAGTAGCTGGACATGTGCTCATCTTCTCCTATGAGAACACCAAAATTACAAATCACTGCTGAACAACCATCGGCAGGATAATTTTGGATCCCACCAAAAAAAGATATCCCATGCCCAAGGGCAAAGGAGAAACCCCTGAAAGATGGTAGTGGGGGCAAAATCACATTTAGAATCAAACCCCATACCCGCCAGAGACACTTGGAGAGCTCAAACAAACCCATGTCCCCACCAGGACCCATAGACCCCACAGAGACTGAGCCAGACATGTGTTAGAGTCTCCTGTGGAGGTATAGGTCAGCAGTGGCTTGCCACAGAGACAGGAGCTCTCCTGCATCACAGAGCCTGTGGCATAAGCCCTCTTGAAGGAGGTTGGCATTAATCCCATGAAAGAGCTGGCGAACAGACAACCCACAAACTGCAGAACAAATTATACCAAAGAAATTCTTGTACTATTACAAAAGTTCTAGGACCCACAACATATTTTCCAACCTTGGGATCTGGCAAAAGGACTGAGAACTCCCAGAGAATTTGACTTTGGAGGCCAGTGGGATTTGATTAGAGAACTCACATCAGACTGGTGGAAGACTCTTGGAGAACACAAAAAAAACACTGTGCACACCAGGAGAAAGGAGCAGTGACCCCAGAAGAGACTGAACCCAGATTTGCCTGTGAGTATCCAGGAGTCTCTGGCAGAGGAGTAGGTTGGCAGCATCCTCCTACAGGTTCAGGGGCACTGAGTGTGCCAGTGTGTGCCCAGGACCTTTTTAAGGAGATCACCATTGTCTTCATTATCTCCACCATAGTTTGGTCTCAGGTCAAACAACAGGGAGGGAACACAGCCCCACCCATCAACAGAAAATTGGATTATAGATTTAGCATGGCCCTGCCCATGCTACAGAATTACCCCCTGCAGAATTACACCCAGTTTCCCCCAAAGTCAGTCTCTCCTACCAGGAATCTTCCATAAGCCTCATCATTATGCATCAGAGAGCAGACAGAATGAAACCCACAATCACAGTAAATTAACCAAACTGATCACATGGACCACAGCCTTGTCCAGCTCAACGAAACTATGAGCCGTGCCATGTTAGGGCCACACAAGATGGACGGGTCATAGTGGAGAGTTCTGACAAAACATGGTCCACTGGAGAAGGGAATGGCAAACCACTTCAGTATTCTTGCCTTAAGAACCCCATGAACAGTATGAAAAGGCAAAAAGATAGGACACTGAAAGATGAACTCCCCAGGTTGACAGGTGCCCAGTATGCTACTGGAGATCAGTGGAGAAATAACTCCAGAAGAATGAAGAAACAGAGCCAAAGCAAAACAATGCCTAGTTGTGGATGTGACCTGTGATGGAAATAAAGTCTGATGCTGTAAAGAGCAATATTGCATAGGAACCTGGAATATTAGATCCCTGAATCAAGGTAAATAGGAAGCAGACACTCAGGATATGGCAAGAGTAAACATCTCTTTTAGGAATTTTAGGAATCTCACTTTAGAAATTAGTGAACTAAAATGGACTGGAATGGACAAATTTAATTCAGATAACCAGGTGATAATCATTTGTAAAATGGTGATGTGATTGAAAAAATAAATGGTGAAAAAAACACAAATTTTGCATGTATGAGTATTCCAAATAATTTATGTAAATATTTTGCTCTCATGGAAAAGGAACGTAACTCCACACTAATGGAGTGTGGGCCATGCAGAATGTTTTCCTTCCAAAGTGCATAGTATGGAGAGGGAGGGAAAAGAGAGTAACTTTACAGTGGAAATACCTGACAACTACTCCCCCAGCCAGGTGATCAAGGTCTGTAAATCATCTAACACTGTTCAAAATAAAGTAGCACCTGTCAAGGGCCACTGTCAACACTCTTTCAGACACCCAAGAGCTGGAAAACTACTGAAGACAAGAATATACAGATTCTCAGGAAAACCACATCCTTTAGAAGCACAGCCAACGAACATAAAACTGTGGATCATAATAGACATGAACCTGCCTTCCTTTTTCCTGCACCTTGTCCTTTAAACTCAATAAGTCTCAAACTTTCACCCTTCAGAGTCATTGCCATTCTCTGTGTCTCCACCCCTTTCCTCCCTTGGAAAGTGAATGTGTGTGTGTTTGTGTTAGTCATTCAGCCCTGTCCGACTCTTTTCAACTTCATGGACTGTAGCCCATCAGGCTCCTTTCCCATGAAATTCTCCAGGCAAGAATACTGGAGTGGGTTGTTATTTCCTTCTCTAGTGGATCTTCTTAATCCAGGGATCAAACCCAGGTCTCCTGCATTGCAGGTGGATTCTTTACTGTCTGAGTCAAAGAAGTGAATAACTCTTTTTGTTAATTACTTCTGTGAATCCTGTAAAAACTCAACTCACCTAACAAGATCAACAATGATGATTCCATGACAACAGTAAGTATTCTTGATATGAGATGAGAATTGGTGCTTTACCTCTCTAGTCTAGCACTCAAACAACAACAAAACAAAACCTTCAATCTAGTTACCACATAAACAACAGGTAAATTCCACTTAAGGCATAGTCTACAGAAACCCTGGGTAATGCTTAAAACTGTCAAGGTTATGGGGAAAAAAAAAGGAAAGTTGAAGAAATGGTCACAGCTTAGAGGAGCCTGAAGAGCCACGAGAACTAAATGCCACGTGGTATCTCAGATGGAATCATGCAGCAGTTAATTTTTAAGTCAAAAGCAAGGAAATCGGAATGAAATATAGACTTCATTTAATAATAAGGCATCAAAATCGTTGATGAATAGACCATATTAATGTAAGCAGTTAATTTTAGGAAAACTGGGTGTGGAGTATTTGGGAACATTGTGTACTACCTTTACAACCTTTCTGCAAAGCTAAATCTATTTTAATATTTTAAAGTTTATTTTAAAATCTTTCAGCTGTGTTTTCTTCCAGTTCTATTTCACACATTGTCTACCATTTTTCAATTTTTACTTACCATCATATGCTGATAATGTTCAAATATCATTACAGCAAATCATAACATTTTTAGGTCTGCATTTATTTCCATGTTATGGCTGTATCATATGTTATCTATTTACTGATTTATACTATTTGTCATTCTGATTGCTTCTATAGTTTTCTTTAAAAAAAATTAGTCCTATGGTGAACACTGTATACATGAATTGTTCTGACTCTGGGTTTTGTGTTTGGATTTTGATTTTAATGTCTGTCTCTCTCTTTTTTAATTCAGTAGGTCTGAATTAGGTTTTTGATTTACATATAATAGTTGATTTTTGAAATTTTATATTTTTGTAATATTGAATTATAATTTTAAAGACTGATATAACTGAAGCTTGTGTGTGTGTACTAAGTGGCTTCAGTCGTGTCCAGTTTTTTGCTACCCTATGGACTGTAGCCCATCAGGCCTGTCTACCCATGGAGGATATCCTCTATTCTTCAGGCAAGAATACTGGAGTGGGTTGCCATGCCCTCCTCCAAGAGATCTTTCCAACCCAGGGATTGAACCCAGGTCTCCCACATTGCAGGCAGATCCTTTATCATCTTTGCCACCAGGAAAGCCCATAACTGAAGCTTAAGATAGTTTAAACTAAAAATAGCCCCAATTAGATTTTTTACCTTAACCCACATGATTCACTCAAATTAAGCACTTTTTTAATATCAGAAACTTGCTAAAGAGTTGGACGACCCAGAGGGATGGTGTGGGGAGGGAGGAGGGAGGAGGGTTCAGGATGGGGAACACATGTATGCCTGTGGCGGATTCATTTTGATATTTGGCAAAACTAATACAATTATGTAAAGTTTAAAAATAAAATAAAATTAAAAAAAAAAAAAAAAAAGAGTTGATTCATTTACAGGGCAGAGCCAGCTACTTACTCTTTTTTCCTCCCACCCTTTCCCTATCCTTCTGGATAGATCCTCTCAGTCCAGAATTTTCCACCATGTGGTTATTACTAGGCACAGGTTGGTGACACTGACTCCACTTGAATGTTCACACAAGGGAAACAGGTTGAGTCTCAGGATATCATTATCTATTTGTGAGATTTATTTCATTCTTTGATCAGGACTTAGACTTCCCTGATGCTCCACAGAAGTGGCCTATGGCTTATATATTCATTATACTTGAGAGTTCGACAACATTAAGTATTGAAGGCAGGAGGATAAGGGGATGACAGAGAATGAGCTGGTTCTATGGCATCACTGACTTAATGGACATGAGTTTGAGTAAGCTCTGGGAGTTGGTGATGGACAGGGAAGCCTGGTATAATTCAGTCAATGGGGTCGCAGAGTTGAACGTGATTTAGTGAACTGAACTGTCTTATTTTCTGCTAAAACTCCCTTTTAAAAATGTAGGGGAAATATTTACACATGCATCATCCTACTTGGGCTTCCCTGGTAGCTCAGATGGTAAAGAATCTGCTTGCAATGCAGGAGACCAGGGTTCAATCCCCCGGTCAGGAAAATTTCCTGGAGACGGAAATGGCTACCTGCTCCAGTATTCTTGCCTGGAGAATTCCATGGACAGAGTAGCCTGGCAGGCTACAGTCCATAGGGTCACACAGAGTGGAAACATAACTGAGTGATGAACACCTTTACTTAACATCCTACCTCAGGGCGAAATGCTTAGTAATATTCCAGATTAAAAA
>NW_011494748.1:1469082-1469574 GCF_000754665.1 Bison bison bison | reverse complement strand
CCTGATGTGAAGAGCTATTCATTTGAAAAGACCCTGATGCTGGGAAAGACTGAGGGCAGGAGGAGAAGGGGACAACAGAGTATGAAATGGTTGGATGGCATGACCAACTCAATGCACATGGGTTTTGGTGGACTCCGGGAGTTGGTTATGGACAGGGAGGCCTGGCATGCTGTGGTTCATGGGGTCACAAAGAGTCAGACATGACTGTGCGGCTAAACTGAACTGAACTGAACTTTTGCATTCCAGTTCCCTTTGATGAAAAGGACATGTTTTTTGGGTGTTAGTTCTAGAAAATCTTGTAGGTCTTCATAGAACCCTTCAACTTCAGCTTCTTCAGCATTACTGGTTGTGGCATAGACCTGGCTTACTGTGATATTGAATGGTTTGCCTTGGAAATGAGCAGAGATCATTATGTCATTTTTGAGATTGCATCCAAGTACTGCATTTCAGACCCTATTGTTGGCCATTATGGCTAAACCCTTTTTTCTTAAG
>NW_011494748.1:1442680-1468982 GCF_000754665.1 Bison bison bison | reverse complement strand
ATATATATATATATATATATATATATATATTTATGGGCAAGCTATTCTGATCAGTAAAATCACTTTGACATCAATTTACATTGTATGTTAACTATCTAAAATTCAGCATATTTACCATGAATTTAAATTATTTTACTATATAAGTAAATCATGACAAAAGGCTTTATAAGATATATCCATTCAACAATTAAGACCTGTTCTTATTTCCTCCTCTCTCCAGCTAGATAATTATCAACCATTAAGAAAGAGTTCATAATGTACTAAAATATTTTTGATCTAGTAAGTCAGGGATCTTGATATAGCTTATAGTAATAGCCCCAAAGAATAATCCTATAAAGGAATATTATTAGAAAAAAAATGATCTAAATTATTTGCCAAATATTTATTTCATGTGAAATAGTTTAATGGAATAACAAGTGTATGTGTCCAAACTCCAACAGTAAAATCAACTTAGAATTTTCTAAAAGAAAATAAGCTTTTTAAGGGCTGGATTTTTAAAAATTTATTCTCATTCTTTTCTTTTAGAATTTCTGAATTTAAAAAATTAAAAAAAAAAAGAATGGTTTTCAGAATGTGTTGGTCATTTTGTATTGTATCACTTGTCAGAGAACAGAATAAAATCACTTCAAATGATTCATTTCTATCAAAGAAAATGAAATGCCTCCAGTGAAATGTATCTTCAGAATGCTGATGGTCAGGTTTGAGTCCAAAAAAAGGCAAAGTGAAATAAAAAAGCAGAGCAGAGTGAACACAATAATTTATTCGGGTAACTAGAAATAAAATTGCATTCAACTGAGTACCATAATTGTTTTGAGGTCAGCAACTAAAATTTATAATTAAACACATTATTTAGTATATTAATAATTGTGCCTTCACTTCTCAATCTTTGGGCATCAGAGAAATGTTGAGTTAAGTGAAGTTAAAACAAATTATCAAACAAAAGTTTTTAAGCGTCAAACTTACTTAAAAGTCCTTTAAATAGGGAAAGCTTAAAATTCAGTTCTTGTAATATCTCTTCACCAAGTATGCTGCATTGACATATTTAAACTATTTCCTAAAGTAAAGAAAGGCAATTTATCTTATGGAACTTTTTTTTTGCTAATTTGATATCCTTCTTATGTTTTCTATTTATTATGTTATTTCTACAATAAAATGTGCTCTATAAGTTTGAACTCTAAAGAATTTTTTAAATTGTGAAAAATATGGGAAACTGATTATATTCAATTCACTATATTTATAGTAGGCACCACTATCCTATTGATGTTATAGCAAACTGTCTGACCAATATACACCAATTAATATAGATGATTCATTATAGAATCATGGTAAACTTGTAGCCTGGGCTTCCCTGGTAACTCAGTGCAAAAGAATCTGCCTGAAAAGGCAGAACATGGGTTTGATCCCTGGGTCAGAAAGACCCTGGAGAAGGAGTGACAACTCACTCCTGTATTCCTGTCTGAGAAATCCGATTGACAAAGGAGCCTGGTGGGCTACAGTCTCTGTTGTCACAAAAGAGTTGGAGATGACTGAGCAACTAAACAGCCACAAACCTGTAGCCTAATATTTTTCACATCCTTAACTTCCATATGAAAGGATCATCTTTAACCTGCACCCTTTCATGCTTAGATAACTCTAAAGCTCCTTTTGTGGGTGTAAAGGCTATCAATCTTAGAAGACCAAATAGAATTCAGGCCACCTCCATATATATGGAAGGTCCTAAGTGGCTCCGTGGTAAAGAACCCTCCTGCAACTTCAGGAGACACAATTTTAATGCCTGGGTCAGGAAGATCCCCTGCAGAAGGAAATGCCAACCCAATCCAGTATTCTTGTCTGGGAAATCCCATGGACAGAGGAACCTGGTGGGCAACAGTTCATGGGGTCACAAAAGAGTCAGACATGACTTAGTGACTAAACAACAACTGATACATCGTTAAAAGTTATCTGAAAAAGTTTCCAGCTCTCTAATTCTGTAGGATTGGTAATAGATTTCTCCTCTTATAATAAAAGGAAAATATGAAAGAAATTCAAAGCATGATGTATAAAAAAGCAGTACTCTTTACAAGTTGGATGTACAATTTCAAAACTTATCTCACTTATTCATTCTTTCAATAAGTATCTATTAAGTAGCAATAAGTATAGCATTGATAATCCTTGTCCTGCTTTCAAAGAGTATAAAGTCTCATGCATAAGACTGATAAGAAAACTAGCAATGAGTCCGAATTAAACACTGCTGGGATTCCAGTTTCTGAACAAGATTTTGCACTTTATAGGCATTCGATACATATGTTGAATTAATTCAATATATATTCTTTCACTTACTTGTTCATATATTATATTATCTTCCTCCTAGGTCATGAAGTTGGTTTAAATATTAAGAATATGAAATCTCTGTTTTCAAGGCACTTAGAGCACATCGATATCCAGGGATCAGCAAAACAACATCAGAATGGAAGATTTGCAGAGATTTAATAGCAGGTTCCATTTTTATCATTATTTTGAGCAGTAGGTCTGTGACATGGAGGTAGGTTATATGCTGAAAACAACTTGATACATGAATTTGAAACTCACTATTCAGTGATATAGCTCCAGGCATCCCTTGCATAGAATAGTTACAATCTTGAGATAGGAAAAGATTTCTCTGAAGAGCATTCAGAGTTGGAAATACATATAGCTCAGGCAAAACACACAGGAAAATATGAGAATTTAAAAACACAGAATTACCAACAGAGTATTTTGTTTGAGGCAACAGAAATTCACAAAAGCAAGAGACTGAGCCACAGTCTAAAAAGCTGTAATAATATACTCATTGTAATGAGCAAAACAAACAGAGTGAAGTCACTGGTGACCTCTTTTCTAATGTAGTTTCAGTGTAGCAGTGGGTGTGCATATTAAATCAGATTGGGGGAATGGGAAAACAACAACAACAACAATGAAATAATGAATGTGAGCTTAGAAGGATGTTCAACAAACACATTTGAATGGAAATAGAGAAGACTGCAACTAAATGGTATCTTGGGTCAAAAATTAATTTTTAAGGCACTATGTGTAGCTAAGAACCTGAAGAGGAGGGAAAGATTAATGTGATTCCATGGGCAGTGGATAATTGATGAAGTCCTTGAGGAGAGTGAGAGTGTAAGATGCAGAACAGGTGTGGTGTGTTAATCTTAGCCAAGGAGAGGGACATGTTTTTCACAGAAATTACCTAAAAAGGTGAGTGCTTTAGTTCCTGAATGATTTTTGTTGTTTGTTTGCTTGCTTGCTTGTCTTTGGTATAGTGGGTGAGGATATCTGTTGGGATTGAGGGGGAAAGCCAGATATATTATAAGACTATAGGAATGTCATAGTGCTTAGAAGTAAGTGAAGGTCAAACTGTCTTACAGTTAGACACTTCCATGTGAAACAGTGAAAATTGTTTCTAGAGGGATGATATGGGGAGGGAGGAGGGAGGAGTGTTCGGGATGGGGAACACATGTATACCTGTGGCGGATTCATTTTGATATTTGGCAAAACTAATACAATTATGTAAAGTTTAAAAATAAAATAAAATTAGAAAAAAAAAACTAGCACTTAGAATAAATATGCACATATTTTATCCATGAGGTATAAAGTACTTTTATTTAAATATTGTGAAAGGTTATCTTTTGATGTACCTGCTCTGTGTCTGGACTCCCAGAATCCTCCAACTTCCTTAGCACCTAGAGAATTCCCCTGTGAGTCTGGATGTGAGCTGAGGACTGGATATAAGTGGAATAAGTCTGTGGCTCAGGAGCACAGGCTGTTCTTGGCTAATCCTGACAGCAGCTAGGGAGAGGTTTCAGACAGAAAAAAGTTGCAGCAGGAAGACTTGGAATCCCTCCTCATCCAGTGTTTGTAGCAGCCTCCTAAGTGCTGATAAATCCCTCCAGTTTTGTTCTTGGCTCCCATCTAAAACATTGCAACTGATTCTCTCACTAAATTCCTCTCTATATGAAAGCTCTAGAGTAGTTTCTGCATTCCTAATTGATCTGACTGATACAATTGTCAAGAAATAAATTAGAATTTTAAAAATTGTATTGTCTGAAAACAGTGTAAACAAAATTTTGCATGTTCAGGGTCTTTTGTGTTTACATATGAACTGTGAAATTTGTTGTTCTAGTTCTGTGAAAAATGCCATTGGTAATATGGAAACACAAAATTACCCAGATAGCCAAAGCAGTATTGAGAAAGAAGAATGGAGCTGGAGGAATCAACCTTCCTGACTTCAGATTATACTAAAAAACTACAGTCATTAAGACAGTATAGTACTGGCACAAAAACAGAATATAGATCAATGGAACAAGATAGAAAGCCCAGAAATAAATCCATGAGTCTATGGGTACCTTAATTTTGACAAATGAGTCGAGAATATGCAAAGGGGCAAAGACAGCCTCTTCAACAAATGGTGCTGGGAAAACTGGACAGCTACATGTAAAAGAACGAAATTAGAACACTTCCTGACACCATACACAAAGATAAAATGGATTAAAGACCTAAATGTAAGACCAGAAACTATAAAACTCTTAGAGAAAAACTTAGAACACTCTATGATATAAATCAAAGCAAGATCCTCTATGACACACCTCCTAGAGTAATGGAAATAAAAACAAAATTAAACAAGTGGGACCTGATTAAACTTAAAAGCTTTTGCACAGCAAGGGAAACTATAAGCAAGGTGAAAAGACAGCCCTCAGAATGGAAGAACATAATAACAAATGAAACAACTGACAAAGGCTTAATTTCCAAAATATACAAGCAGCTCATACAACTCAATGCCAGAAAAACAAACAACCCAATCAAAAAGTGGGAAAAAGACCTAAACAGACATTTCTCCAAGGAAGATGTACAGATGGATAACAAACACATGAAAAGAAGCTCAACATTGCTTATTAACAGATATATGCAAATCAAAACTACAATGAGATATCACCTAACACGGGTCAGAATGATCATCATCAAAAAGTCTACAAACAGTAAATGCTGTAGAGGGTGTGGAGAAAAGAGAACACTCTTGCACTGTTGGTGGGAATGTAAATTGATCCAGCCACGATGGAAGATGGTTTGGAGATTCCTTAAAAAACTAGGAATAAAACCACCACATGACCCAGTAATCCCACTCCTAGGCATATACCCTAAGGAAACCAAAATTGAAAAAGACACATGTATCCCATTGTTCATTGCAGCACTATTTGCAATAGCTAGAACATGGAAGCAACCTAGATGTCCATTGGCAGATGAATGGATAAAGAATTTGTGGTACGTATACACAATGGAATATTACTCAGCCATAAAAAGGAATGCATTTGAATCAGTTCTGATGAGGTGGATAAACCTAGAATCTGTTATACAGAGTGAAGTGAGTCAGAAAGAGAAAGCTAAACACCATATTCTAACACATATGAATGGAATCTAGAAGAATGGTACTGAAAAACTTATTTACAGAGCAGCAGTGGAGAAACAGATATAGAGAATAGACTCATGGACATGGGGAGAGGGGAGGAGAGGGTGAAATGTATGGAAAGAGTAACATGGAAACCTACATTGCTGCGTGAAATATAGATAGTCAACGGGAATTTGTTGTATGGCTCAGGAAACTCAAACAGGGGCTCTGTGTCAATCTAGAGCTTTGGGATGGGGGGTAGATGGGAGGGAGGTTCAAAAGGGAGGGGATATATGTATACCTATGGCTGATTCATGTTGAGGACTGACAGAAAACAAGAAAATTCTATAAAGCAATTATCCTTCAATTAAAGTTTGTATATATGTATACTCAAGTTCCAAGTTCTAAGTCAGTTTAACTGAATCAAATATAAATATGGAGCAGAGATCTCATTTTATGAACTAAGACATTAGATGGCATCAAAATTGCAGAATGACATTATAAAAATATTTTTTAAATGCTTAATCAGGAAAAATGATATATGCTCCATATTTAATAAAAGATCACTTGAATTTTAAATGTAGTATTTTCTCTTAAATTATGATTCCAGTTAATCTGTTTATCACCTTGTATTTGCATTATTGTATAATCTTATCTCTTTCCTAGAATGTAATATCAATATTTCTAAGTTTAGCTCATTTAAAATTTTATTTTCTTTGGGTTCAAATTAATGAGCAAATTTTCTTTCTTGTTTTTAAAATTAACACATCACCTTATTCATTTACCTTTTTCTGTGTGTATAAGAGAATTCTTAAGTTTTAGTCTCTAGGCAAACTTCTATTATATAATTGTGTTAACAAAAATAGTCTCCACATGATCCATTAGATCATATAGCTTACTGATTTAATAATTGAAAGTTTGTACCCTTTTACCAAACTCTCCCTGTTTACACTATCTTCAAGCTCCACACAATCATTTTTCTATCCTCTGTTCCTATGAGTTTGATTTATTTTTGTCAGTTCCATATATAACTGACACAATGCAGTATTTGTCTATGACTTTAGCATAATGCCCTTAAGATTCATTCATGTTGTCACAAATGACAGGATTTCCTTTTCAGTTCAATTCAGTTCAGTTGCTCAGTCCTGTCTGACTCTTTGTGACCCCAAGGACTGCAGCACGCCAGGCCTCGCTGTCCATCAACTCTTAGAATTTATTCAAACTCATGTCCATTGAGTCAGTGATGCCATCTAACCATTGCATCCTCTGATGTCCCCTTCTCCTTCCATTTTCAATATTTCTCAGCATCAGGATCTTTTCCAGTGAGTCAGTTCTTTGTATCAGGTGGCCAAAATATTGGAGCTTCAGCTTCAACATCACTCCTTCCAATGAATATTCAGGACTGATTTCCTTTAGGATGGACTGGTTGGATCTCCTTGCAGTCCAAGGGACTCTCAAGAGTCTTCTCCAACACCACAGTTCAAAAGCATCAATTGTTTGGTGCTGAGCTTTTTTTATAGTCAAGCTCTCACATCCATATGTGACTACTGGAGAAACCACAGCTTTGACTAAACGGAACTTTGTTGGCAAAGTAATGTTTCTGCTTTTTAATATTCTGTCTAGGTTGTTCATAACTTTTCTTCCAAGGAGCAAGTGTCTTTTAATTTCATGGCTGCAGTCATCATCTGCAATGATTTTGGAGCCCCCCAAAATAGAGTCTGTCACTGTTTCCATTGTTTCCCCATCTATTTGCCATGAAGTGATGGGACTGCATGCCATGATCTTAGTTTTCTGAATGTTGAGCTTTAAGCCAAATTTTTCACTCTATTCTACTCTTTCACTTTCATCAAGAGGCCCTTTAGTTCTTCTTCACTTTCTGCCATAAGGGTGGTGTCATCTGCATATCAGAGGTTACTCATATTTCTTCTGTCAAACTTGATTCCAGCTTGTGCTTCATCTAGCCCAAGGTTTCTCATGATGTACTCTGCATATAAGTTAAATAAGCAGGGTAACAATATAGAGCCTTGACATACTCCTTTCCTGATTTGGAACCAGTGTGTTGTTCCATGTCCAATTCTAACTGTTGCTTCCTGACCTAAATACAGATTTCTTAGAAGGCAGGTAAGGTGGTCTGGTATGCCCATCTCTTGAAGAATTTTCCAAAGTTTTTGGTGATCCACACAGTCAAAGGCTTTGGCATAGTCAATAAAGCATAAGTAGATGTTTTTTTTTTTCCTGGAACTCTCTTGCTTTATTGATGATCCAAAGGATGGTGGCAATTTGATCTTTGGTTCTTCTGCCTTTTCCAAATCCAGCTTGAACATCTGGAAGTTCACATTTCACATACATAAGGCTGGCTTGGAGAAATTTGAATATTTATTTGCTAGTGTGTGAGATAAGTGCAATTGTGCTGTATTTTGGCATTCTTTTGCATTGCCTTTCTTTGGGATTGGAATGACAACTGACCTTTTTCTAGTCCTGTGGTCCCTGCTAAGGTTTCTAAATTTGCTAGCATACTGAGTGCAGCACTTTCACAGCATCATCTTTTAGGATGTGAAATAGCTCAACTGGAATTCCATCACCTCCATTAACTTTGTTCATAGTGATGCTTCCTAAGGCCCACTTGACTTCACATTCCAGGATGTCTGGCTATAGGTAAGTGATCTGGGTGATTATCTGGGTCATGAAGATCTTTTTCATATTTCCTTTTCAAAGACCACATAATGTTCCACTACATATGCATGTGTTTGTATATTATATATATATCTATATATATAAATATAAATCTATATGTGTATCACATTTTCTTTATCCATTTTTCAGTCAATGGACACTTTGCTTCTATACCTTGGCTATTATTAATATTACTGCTATGAGCATGTGAGTAACTATCAGGTATTAATAGATTAGCAGAAAAAAATGTGTTTGGCTATTTAAAGCACTGGTGCTGAGAATCCTATCACAGGTGTGATTTTACATGTGGGCCTTCTCTTTCCTACAGAGAAAGCTCTATTCTATTGTTTCAACCTGCACTCTTCACCCCAGCCAGCTATCTTGTAAAAACATAACTGTATTAATTATCTATTGCTGGATCATAAATTACCCAAAACAAATATTTATTATAATACATAGTTTCTAAATTTCAAGAATCTAGGAATAGGTTACCTTGGTGGTTCAGGGTCTCTTGTGAAGTATCAGTTATATTGTAAGTGCTTGCTCTTACCATGAATTTTTTCAAGCTGGAGATTTCCCTCCCAAGATAACCCACTTGGCTCTTGGAGAGAAGTTTTAATTCCTTGTCTTTCTATAATCTGTAATCATCTCTATACAGCTTCTCATGACATGGCTTCCTTTTTCCAGAGAGACACAAGAGAGAGTGTGTGTGCTGAAGAAGTCATGCTTTTTTTTTAATTACAGATTTTCCAAAGTGAAAATGTCTATTTTTTTTTTTAGTAATTATTGAAGAAAAACAAGTGCTGAATAGTAGTTAGAGGTACAAGTAGATTTTATTCAGGACTAGTAAAATAGGGAAAAATAAACTTCAGTATTTATTCAGTAAACTAGGTTCAGTTTCAAATACCGCATGGGCAAGTAGGAATTTACAGCCAAGAAAGAGAATGGAGTCATTGAATGAAAAACTATTAGAAGAAAACATCAGGGGTACAGGTGTACAGTTCAAACTGACCTAACAGGATTCTTGGTAAAGACATGCCAGGGTAATCAGATATCACTTGGGAGATGGTGGAAGATGAAGATCCTGATTGGATATTGTGTAAGATCAGGTATGGAGGGTAGGGTTCCTGATAAATTGACAAAGTAGAGCTCTTGCTAGAATTAGATTTTATAAGGGAGTACACACAGTAGCCTAAGAGAAGTTTCAGAAGTCTCACTAAAATTTGGTCAAGTGAAGAACCTTAGTCATAACCTAATCCTGAACTCACATTTCAATACGGCCACCATATGTTATTGGTCCACATAGACCAACCCTACAATGTGGGAAGCGGTTGCAAAAGATGGTAAATATCAGGAATCATCTTTACATTTGGGTGATTTTTCTGTTTGTTTTGGGATTCTTAGAAATGAGATTCAAAAGTTAAACTGAGATATCATTTTTAGTTACTCTTCCTGTAAGAAACACAATCTTTATTTCTCCAGTACTTATATAAAATATTCAGATTTCTTTTTATCCATTTATTCCTATATTACAACTAAAAGTTTTATTCACTTCCTTTAAACCTTCCTTTTTTTTAAATAAATGTCAAGGCTATAAGTTTATATCAAATCCTATTTCACCATCAACACACATTGTTTGTTGTTCAATTGAATACATTTTCTTGTTAACACATCTTTTCATAGAGGAGACAGTTAAGATTTTTTTATTTTATGGTTTATTTCAAAGTTAATATCAGTAATACCTGACTTGTGGGAGAGGAAGGGAAGTACATTTATTTGCATGTGAAGTGTAAAATATGATGGAGCATAAGCAACTGAAATCTGAGAGAAAGCTGAAAGTGAAAGCCGCTCAGCGTCTGACTCTTTCTAACACTATGGACTATATAGTTCATGGAATTATCCAGGCCAGAATACTAGAGTGGGTAGCTCTTCCCTTCTCCAGGGAATCTTCCCAACCCAGGGATCAAAAACCCAGGTCTTCCGCATTGCAGGCGGATTCTTTATCAACTGAGTCACAAGGGAAACCTGAGGTAAAACTGGGACTTGTTTTATTCTCTGATCCTCTACGGATCTTCAAAATAACAATGTGTCATGGAAGTTGGTGCCCTTTTTTACCTAACCCAGGAGTTGGAGAAGGGGCTTATGGACCAACATCTACCATGCAATCGGAAAATGCTGGTCCAGGATTCAGAAACCTGGAGCTGAATTTGCTGAGAACTAGTGAGACGGTGGCAGATTGGTGACAGCATAGGTGCACTCTAAGAGCACCTGATTCTTTGTGCCCAATTTCTAAGCATAGAAAGGATATGTCTGCTGCTTCTTAGCTACTTGACTTCTTTCCTGCAAATTGTGTGCAAAATGTTTCCAGTGGGTGAGACTCACCTGCAACTATTTGCTCTTTTGGGAAATATAGTTGTACCTTAGTTAAATTGACATACCACAATCCATTGAGGTTTATCTATTATCAATTTGGCATCCATATACACCATTTGCTGCTGCTAAGTCGCTTCAGTCCTGTTCGACTCTGTGCGACCCCATATACGGCAGCCCACCAGGCTCCCCTGTCCCTGGGATTCTCCAGGCAAGAACACTGGAGAGGGTTGCCGTTTCCTTCTCCAGTGCATGAAAGTGAAAAGTGAAAGTGAAGTCGCGCAGTCGTGTCTGACTCTTCGAGACCCCATGGACTGCAGCCTACCAGGCTCCTCCGTCCATGGGATTTTCCAGGTAAGAGTACTGGAGTGGGGTGCCATTGCCTGTGCTAGAAAGGCTGCATTAAGTTATTGCCTTAATTTGAATTTAAGCATGTTTAAATATACCATGCTTAAATTCAAATTAAGGCAATAACTTAATGCAGCCTTTCTAGCACAATTGAAAACATATCAATCAGAGGTATACCTTCAAAAAAGGATTTATTTATTTTTATAGAAATTTACTCTTGCTGATTCACATTCACATTTTAATAGTCTCAGTAAAGATTTTACTGAAATACACAATTAACTGCTGTTAAGATACATTTATGTCAGATGTCAGATGACATGGGATTGAGAAATGGGGAAAAAATCAAAAAATATATTTACAAATAAATTCATATCAAAATAAGAAATAGATTACTATTAACAAGTTGAGTCCTTGACTCTGTAACTAGTGTGGTCTAGTATTTATGGTATTTATGACTATTTTCTTTCACTACCAATTTCATATTCTCTTTGGCAAAAAAAAAGAAAAAAATTCTCAGATGCTCATAGTTTTTTGCCTGATAGAGTGACTCAGACTTCAAATCTGCAAATATTTCAAGTGCAAGTAAAATTAAAGGCTACAGTTTGAGAGTATCAGATTCAAAACTTTTTTTTCCACTGTATCTAGTAAGTCAGGCTTGTAAACTCAGGGTGTGCAGTACCTTCTGAGAGAACTCAGTAAATTATGAAAACAATGAGAACACTATGTCTTTTTTTTTTTTTTTTTTCATCTCAAATGTCATTTTCACATAAAGTGTTGCCTGATTCAGATAAAGTATATTGTTCAGGACTTCCCTGGTTCAGTGGTGAAGAATCCACCTGCCAAAGCAGTGGACACAGGTTTGATTCTGGTCTGCTGTGGGGCACTAAACCTGTGTCCCAAAACTACTGAGCCTGCCCTCTAGAGGCTGTGATCCGCAACTACTGAAGTCTGCGCGCTCTAAAGCTTTAAAGCTTCGCCACCATAATGCGAAGCCCAAACAACACAACTAGAGAGTAGACTCCGCTCACCGCAACTGTAGAGAAAGCCCATGTCCTACGACAAGACCCAATGAGGCCAAAAATACATTGAATAAATAATTTTTTTAAAAAGTGTATTGTTCATTTGTATCTCCCTTGACATAGAGAAGAAAATGACAACCCACTATTCTTGCCTGGAGAATCCCGTGGACAGGGGAGCCTGGTGGGCTGCTGCCCATGGGGTCGCACAGAGTCAGACATGACTGAAGGGACTTAGCATGCATGACATGTAGAGGGCTTCCCTGATAGCTCAGTTGGTAAAGAATCCACCTACAATGCAGGAGACCCTGGTTCGATTCCTGGATTGGAAAGATCACCTGGAGAAGGGCTAAACTACCTACTCCAGTATTCTGGCCTAGAGAATTCGATTGACTGTATAGTCCATGGAGTTGCAAACAGTCAGATACGACTGAGCGAATTTCTCTCACTCTGACATGTAGAAAGTATAGCACAGTCTTGGCATTTATTTTACATTCCTACTGACTGGGGATATAAATCCCCATGCAAGTTGTCTTCTGCCATTAGAGTATAAGCAAGGGCAAAGTAAGGTCTGTTATCCCACATATCCAGGTACATGTTACTTGATATCTTAAAATTTCACTTCTAAATATCAGTCTCCTTTCAACAGTCAAATTTATGTCTTACAAGAATTTTAAATTTAATGTCATAGTTGTTTTCAAATCGTTGAAACTGAATTTTGCATAAACAAATTGTCAACCAAAAATAGTTTGCAAACATGAAAAGAATTCACTTGGGGTCGTAAGCATTACAGGTCCATAGACACAGACTCTAGTAAAGTCAAGAGTGTTGCAGGGAAAGGGAACTCAGGGGCTTATAAAGACAGAGTCAAGAGGTTGTTAAAAAGTTGCCTGACAAGAGTTTTGATAAACTTTGGCACAGTCAGAAAATATTTGTCCTTAAGGAATAAGGAGCTGTTTTAGGTTAGGGGTTCAGTAAGTAGATGTGGTATCAGGAGTTTTTGGCAGATGTTCTGAATGACTTCATCAGATCAGAAGGTTAGATTCCATCCAGGCTGAGACAGGTGTAAGTTATATTTCCTCAATGGCCTCTTGGCTCCATCTTAGAGGGCTTTAAATACTGACTGCATTTTGATTTTCCTTTCATAAAATCTACGTCCGAAGTGCCAAAGAAGTTAAAGGAGGAAGGAAGTCACAGGGTTGAAGGATTCAGGATTGGCATTTTTCTCCAACAAATAAATGAAACAGCTCCATTATTTCTGGCAAGTGTTGCTAGTATTAAAAAGACTGTTCTCTATCAAAAATTTGCCTTTGTTTATAATCTGTTTTTCCTCTTCCTGTAATCCTTAAGATTTTTTCTTTACCCTTGATGTTTCATAATTATTATGGTATATTTGACATAGATGTATTTTACAATTTGTTGTTCTTGGTATTTGGCCTGTGTTGTTTTGTCCTGAGGAGTTCTTGGGAAATCTAAAAAATGACTTATTTGACACCACCAATGTTTTTTATCATCCCTTTCAAAATTCTTAACTTATGTTGTGATCTGTCAATATAGATTAAATATCTGTAAACAAAGATGCTTTTTGTTGTGTTTTGTTTTGTTTGTTTGTTTTTTTGTCCTGGGGACTAGTCTGTTGAACTGGAATATTTTTAATGTCTTTTAACTTATAAGAACCAAACCCTGACCATCATCATCAGCCTCAAAACCCAAAGTACAACAGCCTTGGTCACCTTGTTTTCAGTGTTATTTGAATTTCTTTTTAATTTTCTTGTTGAAGGAGACAATTACCTTGTTTTTCAGATATTCTACAACTTCTTTCCACTTTTTTTTTTAATTGTTATATGTTGGGAACAGAGAGAATGTACCAGAGAGTGATCTTATGCTGCCATCTGAGCCATAGGTCCATTAAATCATCTTAAAATCCTGCATTAATAGTTTCTTCCCTTTGAAACACGTTTCTTTTTTTTTTTTTGCATTTCCTGCTTTTATTTTCCATTTTTCTTTCCTTTAAAAGCCGCTCATTAAAATATAAACCTTCATTGACATATTTTAAGCTTACATTTATGCATATTTCCCATGCTGATGCATTTTCTATATATTTATGTAACAAAACTATTTACATGTAATTGTTATGATTAATATACATTTAATGATATGCCTGATGATGCATAGTTCTCCTTGCTTAGAGTAGAAATGTTTGAGAAAAAAATATATAAGTTTTAAATGTTTAGAATAATAAACATGCTGTATGAAAAGGAGCACAAAGAACAGTGCAAATCATAAATATTAAAAAGAGCACTGGATCCCATGTCAAACTCTAACGATATCCCCTCTGAGGAGTCAAACCCAGAGTAAAAAATAAAAAACATCAAAGAAAATGCTTTCTTGAACAATTTACTAGCTAATGACAGAATTGTACAAACATAAATGTGAAAAGAATCAAAAATAGAGTGAAGAAGTAGAGCAAACAGAGAAACATGTGGAAAATTAATTCCCAGGACTAGAATGTTCAAACACGATAATAGTATTAGGCAGGCAAAGAGAAATGTGTGTCATCCTAGACAAGAAAAGAAATATGCAAATTTAATCTTCACTCAGGAGTCTGCATGTTAACAAGCTCAGCCTAGCAACTAATCAGTCTCTAATATCCCAATACCTTGTCTCCTGCTGTAGTAGAAATGACCTACATCACAATGTTTTACTGAGATATACATATGTAAATAGAAACATTTTGGGCAATTGTTTCAGTACACTTTTTTTTTTTTTTTTTTAAGATATAAGAACAGTAAATAATGGCTAACAAGAGGTTTAGTTTCCAATTCTTTCTGTTTGCCCTTGAGAATTTAACAATTTCCCTCTCTAACCTTCTGCATTTCTTTCTCCCAGATAAATGAGAGAAAAAATAAAACAATAATGTCTTCTCTAGGAGATTTACCTGTCCACAAGGAGAAGTGTAAAAATTAATAAAAAAACCCCTCAGTTAAAATAGTTTAGAGACCAGAGTGGGAAGCTCACATGCTCAACAATGAAACCAGAGCTCAATAGGAAGAAGGAAAACATTCTCTTTTTGCCAGGCAAGAGCTCAGCCAAGGAGAGATTATCACAACTCAGCCAATGAAAAGCCATTATTCTTCAATCTCTGAATTATTCCAGGAGACCCTTTATTCTCTCTAGCTGTCACTACTTCCTTTCCTTCTATAAAAGAGCTCTTTTTCTCTTGCTGTGCAAGGACTTAACTTGTGGCATGCTGTGATTGCTGATCCCAAATTGCAATTCTTTACTGATCTTGAATAAAGCCATTCTTTGCTGGAGAAATAACTAGCATCCTACTTGTTTAAGGTCAACAGAAGTAAAAGCAAACAAACAAAAATCTGTTTAGTCACAAATCACGTCAACTCAGATGGAAGATAAAAATTGTTGTTGGTGTTCAGTTGCTAAGTTGTGGCCAAATCTGTGAACCCATGGATGCATCATACCAGGCTTCCCTGTCTTTCACTGTCTCCTGGAGACTGCTCAAACTCACATCCATTGAATTAATGATACCATCCATCCATCTCATCCTCTGTTGCCCCCTTCTCCTTCTGCTTTCAGTCTTTCCCAGCATCAGAGTATTTTCCAGTGAGTCATGTTTTCGCATCAGGTGGCCAAAGTATTGGAGTGTCAGCTTTAGCATCAGGCCTTCTAATGAATATTCAGGGTTGATTTCCTTTAGGATTGACAGGTTGGGTCTCCTTGCAGTTCAAGAGACCCTCAAGAGTCTTCTCCAGAACCACAGTTTTAAAAGCATCAATTTGTTGTTACTCAGCTTTCTTTATTCTCCAACTCTCACATCCATACAGGACTACTGGAAACATCTTAGCTTTGACTATAAGGATCTTTGTTGGAAAAGTGACATCTCTGCTTTTTAATATGCTATTTAGATTTTTTCATAGCTTTTCTTACAAGGGATAAGCATCTTTAATTTTGTGGCTAGTCACCCATCCACAGTAATTTTGGAGCCCAAGGAAATAAAGTCTGTCATTGTTTGTACTTCCCCATCTATTTGGCATGAAGTGATGGGACCAGATTTCATGATCTTAGTTTTTTTTTTTAAATTTTGAGTATTATCTCAGCTTTTTCACTCTCCTCTTTCACCCTCATCAAGAGACTCCTATGGAAGATAAAAATTAGCATTTTTTTAATATAAAAAGGTACTGCAAATTTTCATGAAAATATATAATTGATGTGAAGATTAAATTATTTAACTTGACAAGGATATATTGAGTACCTAGTTTGTGCCATATATTTGGGATAAAATAGTGTGCAAAACAAGCATAGATGACTCTCACTGGGGAGTTCACATTTTGATAGAAAACAATTTAACAATACCAAAATTACTATATGTTAGATTCATGGTCGGAGAAGGCAATGGCAACCCACTCCAGTATTTTTGCCTGGAAAATCCCATGGACGGAGGAGCCTAGTGGGCGGCCATCTATGGGGTCGCACAGAGTCGGACACGACTGAAGCGACTTAGCAGCAGCAGGTTCATGGTATGTTAAAAGACAGTAAGGGCTATGAAAAAATAATCAAATAGAACAGTGAAGACATATTGGCAATGCTTTACTGAGAAGATGGCATTTACCCAAATATTTGAAAAGATGAAGGAGTTGGATACAAGAATACTTGAGAGGTAAGGGTTCTAGGGAGACAAAAACTCTTTTAAAGACCTGAATTCAATCTGAAGTTGAATAGTATTCAACTTAAAAGAAATAGAAATTATATGATTTCTACAAAAAAAGAAAGAGTAATTATATGATGTGATGAAGGTATTAATCTTAAAATGGCAATTATTTTGCAATTTATATATATATGAAGCCAATATGTGCTTTTTAGACTTAAATGGCATTGTGCTACTTATGGGCTTCCCAGGTGATGCTGGTGGTAAAGAACCAATATAGGTAGATGCAAGAGATGCAAATTCAAAGATCCCCTGGAGTATGAAATAGCAACCCACTCCAGTATTCTTGCCTGGAAAACCCCTTTGACAGAGGAGCCTGGTCGGCTACAGTCCATGCTCCTCTGTCCAAGGTGTTACACAGAGCCAGACATGACTGAGTACACATACACAAACATGCCAATTATATCTTAAGAAATCTGGGAAAAACTTCAATTCAATAATATAGTGAGGAAAATAAAAGGTCAGTGAGAAATGAAATCTGAAATATGATGGTTTCTCCATCTCCACACTGTTGGACTGGATAATCCTTTATTGCAAGGAGGTTGTCCTGTACATTTTAGGGTATTTAGAATATTCCTGGTCTCTACCCACAAGTGCCAGCAGAATATAGGTTGAAAGTAAATTATAGGACAGTAAGAGAAATGTGAGGATACCAATTAGGAGGTTAGTGCAATGCTCCATCCAGGCAGGGTCTGAGGGCAGAGACCATAAAGTTCTAAGCAGTGGAGTGGTGAGGATGGGTGGAGCTAACATGGTTTCCTGGTAGTTTGGATGTGGGTAATAGATAAATAAATTAAGAAGTCAAGACTGATGCCAATATTTTTGACCTAGTAACTAGAAGGGTAGAAATAACATCAACTATGATGGGCAAAGGGTAGAAATAACATCAAGTATGATGCCATCCAGTCCCATCAATTCATAGCAAATAGATGGGGAAACAATGGAAACAGTGACAGACTTCATTTTCTTGGGCTCCAAAATCACTGCAGATGGTGACTGCAGACTTGAAATTAAAAGACGGTCACTCCTTGGGGAAAAAAGCTGTGACAAACCAAGACAGCATATTAAAAAGCAGAGACATAACTTTTCTGACACAGGTCTGTCTAGTCAAAACTATGATTTTTCCAGTTGTCATCTATGTATGTGAGAGTTGGATCATAAAGAAAACTGAGCACCAAATAATTGATGCTTTTGAACTGTGGTGTTGGAGAAGACTCCTGAGAGTCCCTTGGTCTTCACGGAGGTCAAATCAGTCAATCATAAAGGAAATCAGTCCTGAATATTCATTGGAAGGACTAATGCTAAAGCTGAAGCTATAATATTTTGGCCACCTGATGCAAAGAACTGACTCATTAGAAAAGACCCTGATTCTGGGGAAGACCAAAAGCAGAAAGAAAAGTGTATTACAGAGGATGATATGGTTTGATGGCATCACCGGCTTGATGGGCATGAGTTTGAGCAAGCTCCGGGAGTTGCTGATGGACACAGAACCCTGCCGTGCTGCGGTCCAGGGGTCGCAGAGTCAGACACAACTGAGCGACTGAACTGATTGATTGACTGATGATGAGCAAATAATAAAATAAAAAGAACCATTGAGGCATTTTAATAATTCAACTATTTTTTCATAAACTTTAGTCAGCACCATATATATCTAAGGTTAGATCTCCTGCAATTTTAAGATATTGCAGATATGTTAAGTCATTTGAAATTACAATAAATATCCCTTTTTAACTTTTTTGTTCACTTGAAGCTCACATCTCCATTGTTCTGTATTATGAAAATAATATATGCCAGTATCCTTAACAAAATGAATGTAATCTCCCTTTACATAATTTTCTTCATGTTAACTTCATTTCAACTCTTCATAATAAATAGTTCACTAATAAAAATAGCATTTCTTTTAAGCCTAAAAGTAATCATTCAGTAAATTGGACATATGTAGAAAATCAGCCAAGCAAACTTCTTAGTGGAACCAGAAAATCTTCTGTAAATATCCTTTAACCAAGCTTTGCCATTTATGATACTTACAGAAAAATACTTCTTGTGAAGTCCACATTACATAGTTTCTCTTTCTAGTAAAAAAATTCTCTCAAATACTAATTTTCTATTATTTATCTGCATTTCACTCTCACATATTATATAAAAGGGTATTTTGCTTAGAATCTTGTTTTCTTACTGGTTATTTATTCACTAACTCAGCAGTTTGTGAAAGATTATTAGGTTATATGTAAAAGAAAAAAGTAACCTGTTATCAGATCAATTTTAAAACACTGTATTGAAAGGCAAGTTTCCTAAGACTTCTGTATCTCAGAGCTTCTCAAAGCCTTGTACGTGTCCTTGTATGTGTTGTTGCATATAAGGAATCACCTGGTAAGTTATGTAGATTATAACTTTTCCCAAACCAGTTTGAATTTTTTTTCCTTTTAACATATGTGTAATATTTTATGGCTCTTTCTAAAGAATACACTTTGAAAATACTATTTTCATAACCAACAAATATGCTGTAAATGCCAACTTAGAAAATAGAAATATTCATGTTTTCATATTATTTGTCCTTTTGAGAAAAATATTTTGCTCCTTAAAATCCTTACTCTTTGCTCCTGAGTCCTCTACTTCTGTTTTTCCTCATTTAATCATAGCCTCACCAGTCAGTCTTCTGTACAGTTGAAACTGAAATATAGAAATTTTTGTAAAATTCAGTTTCCAACACCTTTTTAAAAGGCTCTACATTTCCTTCTCACCAGCACACTTATTTTCTCTATACGTCTTGCCTCTAAGTCTACAGTTTTATTCCAATTTCTTGATCTTTTGACTTTCATGAATTTTGGCCTGTTTATCTAATATCTCTCATCTCTATTAGCAAATTGCAAAGTCCCAAATTGTGTTGTTTTCTAACCCTTCTCCACATCTTCCCTTCTACTGTCTCTATCATTAATCATCAAAATACTTTGTCTCTCAAGCTAAAAATAGTAGAAATAGTTTTAGTTTCTCTCTTTGTTTATACATAATATTGAACTGGACTCAAATTTTGCTGGTTTTAACTTTAGTGTCCCTTGAAATGTTTATTTCTAGTGCAATCTTATTGCTGCCCTACTTCCTCTAAATATCCTTTCATGACTGTTAACAGACTTTTAGCTAGATTTTCTGCTTCAAGCTTTTTCTGAATAAATCATTCTAGTGATGTCATGTCAAGTGCATTCCCCACTGTTACCTGCTGAATTTTGCACACTTTTCTCTAAATCTCTACTTACTGAAAGTGATCTAAGAATTTCAAAATCATTACTTCCTTTCATAAATTCTCTTTTATCTTTCCATTCAAAATAAAACACTTTCTTTTTAAGCCATCCAAATTACTTTGTATTTCTACTAAGAAGAAATTTCGACTGCTGTGCTCATCATTCTACTCACTGTAGGAAAACTAGCTGTTCACATTTCTGTCTATCCTTTTAGACTGTAAGCAATTTGGTGCTATGAAAATACTTGGATTTTGGGATAACACACATACTCTCTTTGTGTGACTTTTGAAATTAAAAAAAAAAAAACATTTTTTTGAGCCTTTGTTTCTTTATTTTTAAGGGGATAGTTTTTCCCTTAATTTAAATGATATAATATAGAAAATAATTAATAACAGTGCTATAGTCCACTATATTTAAATTTCATGAACATCTCCAGGTTCCTTTACATATATTCTTCAGAATCCTTACAAATATCAGCCACATGATAGATCCTTAATAAGTGCTGTTGAACAAAATATAACTACATTTCCTTTATATTTTATTTCCTTGAGAATGGAGATCAATATTTATTCCATATGACTGTCAGTGTTCTTTTCAGCGCAATGTCCTATGACGAACAGACACTAATTGTCAGTTAAGCCATAAATAAAAATTTTGACAACAAAAGTAACACATTCATTTTACTTTTCTAATTACTTCTTTCAATATAAGTTTCCTATTTTATATAAAATCATTTTTAAGAAGTCCGTTCATAGCTCTAAGGCCAGATAACAATCATTAGCATTTATTGACCTTTTGCAGTAGTAATTTAATCTTTGGGGGAACAAAGTTGATTAATCACAGCTTGACATATTGAAATTTGACATAATTCTTTCCCAAATGTGCTTATAGGGCAGCAAGTTCGAGGACATTCAGTGTGATAACTAAGGCACATATTGCAAATAAAATGTACTCAGAAACTCTTCCAGAAATTTAAGGTTTACCCATTTAAATAAAGTCTGTAAATCTTGGAAGGTGTATAAGGAATTGAGCACATGCTTTACTCTTACACTTTTATCCAGAAAATCCACAAAAAAATATGGTTAATAATTTAAAAGAAAGGAGAAGGATGGACATATAATAATAGTGAAAATCCAAAAGACATTATCATTGAGAGATTTTTAAATTTAGCCAACACTGAGGGCATTCTAATATACCAAATATTCAATATCATCTCCTAACACACAGACTATGAAACACTAAAAACTGTATATTTCTGATTCCATTCCAGAATCTGTAAAATTATATCAATAAGGTATACTCATGATGAACTTCAATTTGGAATTGAGATAAATGGGGAAAAAAAGATGGTACTGGAGGTAGAAGATTGTGCTGGAAGTGGCAGGTTTCTTAGAGCTTTCCAAATCAGCAGAAAACTGTGTCATTTTAGCAGAAAGGTCAAAGATCTGAAACTGATATTTGTAGTAGGACTCTCCTAATTTGGTAGGCTGACTCTTAATTCCACAGTTTATGAATGTGACAGGGGAGTTTCTAAAGAAAGCCCATTTCAGCATGGCAACTTTAGAAATCAGAAGTTCAGTCTAGAGCAAGTTTCTTCAAGAACTTGAATGATTCACTAAATTATTTAACATTATATTAGAAATCTCCTTTCTTATGCTAATTGAAGTAGATTTTGTTCTCACCTGTATTATGACCAATAGAAAATTGTGTCAGGGATATCTTTAACAGCATTCAACATGAGGGAAATCTAGGTTTCATAATTTAAACTGCTAGGTTGAAGAGATTCAAGCATGCATTCACTGGGATATAGAATATTGGCTATTCCTATTATACAGTGATAAAGCAATTAAGTCATTAACTTTAGCAGTGAGAATGAAATTCCTATTGAAGGCAAGGGCTTTAGCAGATATGGAAACTGCTATGACAAAACCTTAGGGTGAAAATAAAGCTTGTCCCACAGGTTGTAGAATTATTTTTCTTGTTCAGTTTGACTTGGCCTCTCATTTGAAAGTTAACTGATATAAGTTGGATTACCTCATGATGTGCAGCAGTACCTTCAGAGGAATCAAATAACACTAAATATCACAATCCTCTCAAAGCCTTTGGGCCTGCCTTGTCAGTGTAAAATGCCTCTCTGTTTTTAAAGGCTGTCCTTGATTTTCTCAATAACCTCACTTAAGGACAAAGCTTCCAATATACTCCAAAGGATACAAACTGTCCTTATTTCTCAGTTCATCATTTCTTACTGCTGCCAAACTTCAAACTTCAACTTGGTGAGCAGGAAAATATCTGAAGAGAAAACTTTAGCATAGTGACTAATGGAAGATTTTAAATGAATGGTACTGACGTGAAATTGAAAAAAAAAAAAAAAAAACTTTGATGTTAGAGATTCCTTATAGAAATGAGTTTGCTGATATTATGATGTTTGCAATTCCTTATTGTGAAAAAATAAAAGGGAACTCCAAAACTTAAGAAGATATAAATGTTACAAAAATTAATTTTATGTGACTGTCTAATTCTCAAAAGACATACAGGAATATGTTATATATATATATATATATAATCAGTATCACTTAAACACCACAATAGTTGTTCCTTATGACAGGAATAAATATGGGAAATGCCTGAAGTTAGTTAATTGATTTCCATGGAGATGATGAATACTAAAATGTAAGAGGCAAGGCAACCTGACCTAACAGCTATAGGAAAGGCAGACATGCTTATCCTAATAGGCAAGATTATAACTAGAATGGTTGTCATGTAACTGAGCAGGACACTATGAGGCCTTTCCCTGACCTCATGTCCTCCACTTGCCTCTTGTCCATAGAAAAACTTTGGCCTCTTAGACTTTCCCCAGTTCCAAAGACTAAATTCAATCAGAGAAGTGAGCAAATACAGAAAGAAAGGAGACAGTCAACTAAAACAAAATAATAATGGCTTAACTATTAAAATCAGAGTTCCTCCTCAAGGACTATAGATAATATGCTGAGCTATGCCTTTGAGTTGTTTTGCAGAGACTAAATCCTCACCAGATGGGGATAGTTAATTGTTTGCACCCACAAGCATGTAGACCCCAGACCAGTGGGAATCACAAGCTGGATGAAGTTGACTCACAATTACCCTACCACCAACCAATGTCAAGACTATTATGAGCAGATCACACATGCCACAACCTATGAACCTCACTCTGTCTTTAAAATGCTTTCTCTGAAAGTCTTTCAGGAGACCTTTCAAACACTAGCTCCCTGGTCTCTTGCTTGGCGCTCTACAATAAATGTTACACTTTCCTTCACCACAACGTGATGTCAGTAGATTAGCTTTACAGCACAGTGGTGAGGGGACCCAAGTTTGGTTCAGTAACAGTCTCAATGGTGGTGACTAATTGCTGTTTCAGGGGCAGAAATAAATGACCAGCTATCTAAGACCATACTTTCTCAGTTCAGTTCAGTCACTTGGTTGTGTCTGACTCTTTGCGACCCCATGAACTGCAGCACGCCAGGCCTCCCTGTCCATCACCAACTCCCGGAGGTCAGCCAAACTCATGTCCATCAAGTCGGTGATGCCATCCAGCCATCTCATCCTCTGTCGTCCCCTTTTCTTCCTGCCCTCAATCCCTCCTAGCATCAGAGTTTTTTCCAATGAGTCAACTCTTCGCATGAGGTGGCCAAAGTACTGGAGTTTCAGCTTTAGCATCATTCCTTCCAAAGAACATCCAGGGCTGAGCTCCTTTAGAATGGACTGGTTGGATCTCCTTGCAGACCAAGGGACTCTCAAGAGTCTTCCCCAACACCACAGTTCAAAAGCATTAATTCTTTGGTGCTCAACTTCCCTCACAGTCCAAATCTCACATCCATACATGACCACTGGAAAAACCATAGCTTTGACTAGTTGGACCTTTGTTGGCAAAGTAATGTCTCTGCTTTTCAATATGCTATCTAGGTTGGTCATAACCTTTCTTCCGAGGAGTAAGCGTCTTTTAATTTCATGGCTGCAGTCACCATCTGCAGTGATTTTGGAGCCCCAAAAAATAAAGTCTGATACTGTTTCCACTGTTTCCCCATCTATTTCCCATGGAGTTATGGGACCAGATGCCATGATCTTCATATTTTTTATCATAGTCAAAATATGAATCTAAGTCTATTTTAAAGTGGAACAGACATGAATCATCACAATGGAGAGTTATAAATTTTCAGCCAATTCCCAGACCCAGTTAAGTTCAGAAAAGCAGTATCACTTGCTCGAAGAAAAAGGAAGCTGGCAGGATTTAAACTTAAAGGAAAAATTTTGTGTTAATGTCTTAATTACATACTGAAAACCTTTCTCTTAGCCTTTTACCCAAAACAGTCTTAGCCCTTTACCTGTGTAAATATTCATTTAGGAGATAAACATTTCCAGTTATTTCATTGATTACTAGAGACTGTTCCTGAGTTATTAGTCATCCCACATGGTCCAGAAGTAATCTATTAGTCAATGAGGATTTTGGAACTGAATCAATCCCATCATGGATTTTCTATATACATCAACCGAGCCAAATGAGTATATTTCTAGATTCTGAATATATAAAAATAGATATACTTAGCAGTTAGCAGAAATATCACTTTGGCTTGTGCTTAGTCTCTCAGTCATGTCTGATTCTTTGCAATTCACTGGATTGTATTCTGTCAGGCTCCTCTATCCTTGGAATTTTTCAGGCAAGTTGTCATTTCCTTCTCCAGGAGATGTTTCCAACCCAAGGCTCAGATCCATGTCTCCTATGTCTCCTGCACTATAGGAAGATTCTTTATCTGCTGAACCATCAGGGAAGCAAACATCACCTTGGCTCCTTGACCTTAAAAGCAAGAGGAATTATTGTTTGATGGGAGAAGTGTAACCTTTGGAACAAAATTTCCTTAAGAAAATAGCAAAATGACAGCAATACCACATTACAGAGGACATGCATAAATAAGCATTGCCATTAAATTCTTAAATGGTATAGATAACATATTCACATTTAACTTATCTGATTGGTCTGTACAGGGGACAGATGTGTCTTGAAAAATGATAGTGGAGAAAATTAATGCATCCTCTGGCAAGAAACCATCCATCTGCTAAAGCTCTTTCTAATGCTCTAAGAAACACCAGATACAATTTGATTCAATCTATCAGAAAACAGAAATGTACATTCATTTTCCTGCTAATTTATGTAATCTCTCCTGTTAAATGTTCTAATTAACCCACAGGTCCCCTGATCATTTCACTACCCCACACCACAACATGTTGGTCTATGACATTTATAACACCGAGTCTGGTGGAAAGAAAGATGCAGAAACCCTGAATGACTTGATGAGATACATGTCTCCTGGAAGCTTAGAGATAAGCCTCATAAAAATGCAAAAGTCTGCCTCCTGAGTAGTTTCTAGGACTCATGGCATGAATGGGTCATGATGACAGGATAGTCCTTCCAAAAGGAAATGCAGATTATAGTTCCACTCATGCACTTATGCTAAAAGAGAGACACAATACTGTTGGGATTATGGGATCATTTTTCTTTTTTTTACTTTGGAAATAAGATGTACTATAGATGGTATAATGTTCTGATCCATTTTAATGAGTAAATTGAAGGACTACCAACTTTTATAAGAATCCAGAGCAAGAAGAGGCAACCCATCTTGTCAAAGATTTACTCTAACAGTCATATTAAGAATGGGACAAGTAAAGTTAGAAGACAAGCTGTAAGCATCATTAGTAGTGGTTAGACTGCAAGGTAAACACACAAAAAGCACTCAAAATATAATTTAAATACTCTATATTTGTCTTGGAAAATAAATTATAATTTTATTTTTACAAATTTAGAAAGGTGTATATCAAGAAAATAAAATAGAAAAGTTCTGCCTAATGGTTATAGATGTAAACTTCATAAATATGAACTAATAAACATTGGTAATAATTGAGAAATAAAAAAAGCTTAAATAAAGAGAGAAATATAGTAGATCAAAATATAGTAGAAAAATATCCACAAAACTTTAAAATACTTCATTAAAGATTGGTATCAGTTCAGTTCAGTTCAGTCGCTCAGTCGTATCCGACTCTTTGTTACCCCATGAACTGCAGCACACCAGGCCTCCCTGTCCATCACCAACTCCCGGAGTTCACTCAAACTCATGTCCATCGAGTTGATGATGCCATCAGCCATCTCATCCTCTGTTGTACCCTTCTCCTCCTGCCCCCAATCCCTCCAAGCATCAGAGTCTTTTCCAATGAGTCAACTCTTCGCATGAGGTGGCCAAAGTATTGGAGTTTCAGCTTTAGCATCAGTCCTTCCAATGGACACCCAGGACTGATTTCCTTTAGGATGGACTGGTTATATCTCCTTGCAGACCAAGGGACTCTCAAGAGTCTTCTCCAACACCACAGTTCAAAAGCATCAATTCTTTGGTGCTCAGCTTTCTTCACAGTCCAACTGTCACATCCATATGTGACCACTGGAAAAACCATAGCCTTGACTAGATGGACCTTTGTTGGCAGAGTAATGTCTCTGCTTTTGAATATGCTATCTAGGTTG
>NW_011494748.1:1401244-1442580 GCF_000754665.1 Bison bison bison | reverse complement strand
ACACTGTTTCCGCTGTTTCCCCATTTATTTCCCATGAAGTGATGGGACCAGATGCCATGATCTTTGTTTTTTGAATGTTGAGCTTTAAGCCAACTTTTTCACTCTCCTCTTTCACTTTCATCAAGAGGCTTTTTAGTTCCTCTTCACTTTCTGCCATAAGGGTGGTGTTATCTGCATATCTGAGGTTATTGAGATTTGTCGCGGCAATCTTGATTCCAGCTTGTGCTTCTTCTAGCCCAGCATTTCTCATGATTTATTCTGCATAGAAGATAAATAAGCAGGGTGACAATATACAGCCTCAACGTACTCCTTTTCCTATCTGGAACCAATCTGTTGTTCCATATCTAGTTCTAACTGTTGCTTCCTGACCTGCATATAGGTTTCTCAAGAGGCAGGTCAGGTTATTCCATCTCTTTCAGAATTTTCCACAGTTTATTGTGATCCACACAGTCAAAGGCTTTGGCCTAGTCAATAAAGCAGAAATAGATGTTTTTCTGGAACTCTCCTGCTTTTTTTGATAATCCAGCGGATGTTGGCAATTTGATCTCTGGTTCCTCTGCCTTTTCTAAAACCAGCCTGAACATCTGGAAGTTCATGGTTCTCATACTGCTGAAACCTGGCTTGGAGAATTTTGAGCATTACTTTACTAGCATGTGAGATGAGTGCACTTGTACAGTAGTTTGAGCATTCTTTGGCATTGCCTTTCTTTGGGATTGAAATGAAAACTGACCTTTTCCAGTCCTGTGGCCACTGCTGAGTTTTCCAAATTTACTGGCATGTTGAGTGCAGCACTTTAACAGCATCATCTTCCAGGATTTGAAATAGCTTAACTGGAATTCCATCACCTCCACTAGCTTTGATCATAGTGATGCTTTGTAAGGCCCACTTGACTTCACATTCCAGGATGTCTGGCTCTAAGTGAGTGATCACACCATCATGATTATCTTGGGCATGAAGATCTTTTTTGTCCAGTTCTTCTGTGTATTCTTGCCACCTCTTCTTAATATCTTCTGCTTCTGTTAGGTCCATATCATTTTTGTCCTTTATGGAGCCCATGTTTGCATTAAATGTTCCCTTGTTATTTCTAATTTTCTTGAAGAGATCTCTAGTCTTTCCCATTCTGTTGTTTTCCTCTATTTCTTTGCATTGATTGCTGAGGAAGGCTTTCTTATCTCTCCTTGCTATTCTTTGGAACTCTGCATTCAGATGCTTATATCTTTCCTTTTCTCCTTTGCCTTTCACTTCTCTCCACAGCTATTTGTAAGGCCTTCCCAGATAGCCATTTTCCTTTTTTGCATTTCTTTTCCATGGCAATGTTCTTGATCCCTGTCTCCTGTACAATGTCACAAACCTCAGTCCATAGTTCATCATGTACTCTAGTCCCTTAAATCTATTTCTCACTTCCACTGTATAATCATAAGGGATTTGATTTAGATCATACCTGAATGGTCTAGTGCTTTTCCTGACTTTCTTCAATTTAAGTCTGAATTTGGCAATGAGGAGTTCATGATCTGAGCCACAGTCAGCTCCTGGTCTTGTTTTTGCTGACTCTATAGAGCTTCTTCATCTTTGGCTGCAAAGAGTATAATCAAGATTGGTATATAATGCTTATTTCTACATGTCAATTGATTTGGAACACTTATTGGTACTTGTATATGTAGACAACTTTTTTTAAGTTTTACTCTTCTCTCACTTTATGTCTCTGCTTTACTCAGCCCATCTCCATATGGAAATAGTACCTGTCACTCTGGGGAAGGTTTTCTTTTGATTTTTCTATTGTCTTTGAGAGATAATTTAGAGCTGGGTTTGTACATAACATGCAAATTAGTGATGAACCATAAATTGTAGCATGTACTAGTGAATGATTTTTTTTTTTTTCCTTTAACGTCAGGGAAATTTACTATACAAGACTTGGGCAGAAGTGAATTTTTTTTTTTTTTTTAAATCAGGTAGGGAATAATCATCTAGTTATCCAGATGAGTCATCACAATCCTGACTTTTGAAATGGGGCCGTTCTGCCAGATTGCTCAACATATCTTTCAAAGAATACTTTCTCTAGATCATTCTTTCATCTTTGAGTTTCACTATATTCTAGTCACACCTACTACTATCCTGCCATATAAATCTTTTCCACTTTAGTTATTCACAATAATTTGTGATACAGCCCCCAAGGAATGGATTTCTCAGTTTCACTGAAGGCATATCATTAAGGAAAATAATTCTGCCTTACAGAAAGGTAGTAAGGTTTCAGTCTTCCTGAGGAAAATGGCCTTGGCAGCAATTCTTGAAGACAAATCAAAGAAAATATTTCCTTCCATGCAGGGCATTCAGTTCTTTCTGTGATAAATACCCAACTTATTACTTCTAATGTAACAAAGTGAAGAAATATAGTTTTCTTTCCTTCACAAACAATTTAAATATCCATTTCCTCCTACAAAGATATTTTGGTGTTGTTTTAGAAAATCTGAACAGAATTTTCCTAAAACCTTATGGAAAACATTTCTTTAGAAACTATAGTGATATAGATTTTTTTTTATAACGTGGTAGTAATCTGAGAAGTGGTTTTGAAGGTTGAAATGTCTGTTTTTCTAACTGACTTTATTTACATTAACTGAAATGTTTTTGTTTTCTTTTTTCTTTTTTAAACTGAGAGCATAAATCAGTGGTATAACTGTTGGATTTTTTATCAGATAAATGGCAAGTGAAAGAGGGACAAGAGATTTTATCCAGATAGTTCTTGTGACAGCCACTAAGTGTTTTCATACAAAAATGAAGACCAAGTGGTTATAACAGTGGAAAGCAATTTGAAACAATGCTAGTACATAACATGCTACATATTGTTAGAATAGAATGCTTCTTGCTGCTGCTGCTAAGTCACTTCAGTCGTGGCCGACTCTTTGCGACCTCATAGATGGTATCCCACCAGGCTCCTCTGTCCCTGGGATTCTCTAGGCAAGAATCCTGGAGTGGGTTGCCGTTACATTCTCCAATGTATGCATGCATGCTAAGTCGCTGCAGTTGTGTCTGACTCTGCAACTCTATGGACAGCAGCCCTCCAGGCTCCTCTGTCCACAGGATCCTCTAGGCAAGAATACTAGAGTGGATTGACATTTTCTTCTCCCAGAATGCTTCTTAAGAAATCACAAATACTTGTTAAAGCTACTCAAAATAATGAGAAATAAAGGAACATAAATAACATAAAAATTTTTATAAAACACAGATAGTAGATTATATTTTATAAAATGAAATCACAGAAAAAAAATGAAATCACAGTATTGAAATACATTCTTTCTATTTTTGATATAAAACAAAACTAAGCCATAACCAAAACCATGAAGGAATTATGATGCCTTAACTCAGACATCTCAGATTATCAAATGTATCTAAATATATGTGTATACATATGTGTCTACAACCTTATATGTATGCACATGAACACATATGCATTTATACATACACACAAACATAGACACACACACATACAAGTTCTTGATCATTTTATTTTGCTCTACTGACTATGTGGCTGCTTAGATTTTAGAATTTCAGTAAATTAATTGCTTACACAGTTTTCTTGGCATAATTTCTGGTATTGATATTTTGAAGAAGGTTTTTTTTTTCCCCATCATGAGAAGACTTTTTTGTATCTTGGTTTTAAATAGTTAATGGTTAAAAAGAAAAACTAAAATAATTAGGTTGTATAATTTTATTTCAGACAATGCACTAATCAAATCCTTTTGGAGCAAAGTTCTAATTAGTCTTTAACTTTGAGCAGAGAATGAAATATGAAATACCCATAAAGGAATTGTTAAAAAATCTTTGAGACATAAAATTTTTGTAGTAATATGCAGATTGCTTACTTAGCTCTCTTTTCATTTTGATGGCTGTGATATCTCTTTGCTGATATCTCTTTACACTTATTTAAATGTGTCTTTGAAATTTTTAAAAATTTCCTCCTTATGTTTTTCTGAAGTGATGCCTCCTTCATGACATTTACCTTTGAGCATTGGTAATAAGTAACTTTTTCATTTATTTTTGTGTACTTGATGAAGTAAATATAGAGTTTCTTAATATTTGCATCATTATCACTTCTAAATCACTTTTTTATAATTGTAATCAGTATGCCTCAATTTATTATTAATAAAGTTCCATAAGATATGATAAAACTGTCTAACATATAGTCTGTTTTATATATGAACACATGTTCTTTAATATTTGGAAGTAAACATTATGCTTCCATTTTTACAAAAGAAAAAATTATGCTTCCATTTTCTTCTCTCCCTACCATTTCTTACAGACTTAGGGGATAATAAAAATAATTAAAAATCCTGCTATGGGCTTCCCCAGTGGTCCAATGGTCAAGAATCTACCTTGCAATGCAAGGGACACCAGTTTGATTCCTGGTCTGGGGAGATCCCACATGCCATGGAGCAACTAAACCTGTGTCCCACAACTACTGACCCTGTGCTCTAGAGCCCATGCACCTCAACTACTGAGCTCATGTGCTACAATTACTGAAGCCATGAAGCTAGAGTCCGGGGTCTGTCAGGAAGACACTGGCCACTGTAATGAGAAGCCCACTTGATGAGAAGCCCACACATGTACCTAGAGAGCAGCCCCCACTTCCCACAACTAGAGAAAGCCCATGTGGAGCAACAAAGACAATAGCCAAAAAATAAAAATAAATAAATCTTAAAAAAAAAAAAAATCCTATGCTGTTAATACCACAAGAGGGCATCCACTGTGAAAGAGAACTAGACAACCAAACATAATAAAGTGTTCAGCTGATGGTAGCCAACTCCTGTTATTGGATATCTGAGCATAGAAAGCACAAGAATTAAATAATTTGGGGTGGGGTGGGGCAGGAAAGGAGACTATTCAATGGCATGCGTATGTCTAGGCATAACAGCATAAATTCCCATTTACCAAACTTTGTAAAGCTATCAACTCTTTTGATATTCAGTCTGTAGGCAACAGGGGCTTTACTGATAGCTCACTTGGTAAAGAATCTGCCTACAATGCAAGAGACCTGGGTTCAATTCCTGGGTTGGGAAGATGCCCTGGAGAAGGGAAAGGCTACCCACTCCAGTATTCTGGGTCGCAAAGAGTCGGACACGACTGAGTGACTTTCACTTCCACTGTAAGCAGAAGAGAGTTTGGAGACTTGACAGATAATTGACTATTTGTGATCTCTTCTACCCTAGACAGGAATAGAAGTTCATTTTTGATAAAGATTGATGTATATTCCAAATGTAAGTTACTTCCCTGCATTCAGAGAAAGGAAGCATCATTCTCTAAAGAGTTACAGAATGTTTATATTGCCTGTACAGGATTTTGTCACATGTCAGACTGATGACTACACTTTATACAGGAAAGTTGCAAAAATGAGTCCAAGACCATGGTAAACATAGATTCTTTCAAATGATATTATACAGAATCTAGAGAATGGCAGAGCAATGGAATGACCAACCAAATGCACAGCCAAAGCACCAGCTCAATGATAATGTTTTATGACAGTGGGATGCCATTTTCCAGCATACAACATATTAAAAACCTTTATATGGTGATGTGTCCCAGTAGGAGGAGAACATGGTTCAAAATCCCTAGGGACTGCTCTTGGGATCAACATTGATGAAAGCAACAGTAAGGAAGCATGATTTGGCAGAAGGAAAAATTAAGTTGTGTAACATATTTAGCAATAGTTTTGGCTGTCCCAGTGGAAAGATCCTTTTAGAGTTTCCACTTTTGGGGTGGAGAGAACCACTGGCTATCAAGGGTAAGGCTTGATCTCAAGCTGGGCAATTCAGTAACTCATATGGGAAATGCATTCTTCCTTCATGTTGTAGCAACTCTTGATTTTGTAGGTTTACAGCCAGACATCCTGGACTGTGAAGTCAAGTGGGCCTTACAAAGCATCACTATGAACAAAGCTAGTGGAGGTGCTGGAATTCCAGTTGAGCTATTTCAAATCCTGGAAGGTGATGCTGTGAAAGTGCTACACTCAATACGCCAGCAAATTTGGAATACTCAGCAGTGGCCACAGGACTGGAAAAGGTCAGTTTTCATTTCAATCCCAGCCAAAGAATGCTCAAAGTACTGCACAATTGCACTCATCTCACATGCTAGTAAAATAATGCTCAAAATTCTCCAAGCCAGGTTTCAGCAATACATGAACTGGGAACTTCCAGATGTTCAGGCTGGTTTTAGAAAAGGCAGAGGAACCAGAGATTAAATTGCCAACATCCACTGGATCATCGAAAAAGCAAGAGAGTTCCAGAAAAACATCTATATCTGCTTTATTAACTAGGCCAAAGCCTTTGACTGTGTGGATCACAATAAACTGTGGAAAATTCTGAAAGAGTTGGGAATACCAGACCACCTGATGTTGGAAGCCACGTTAGGCATTACTGACAAAATGGAGGCACGGCTCCAGTCCCCTCTCCTCATTTCGCAGGCACGGTCCCGGGATCAAGGAGTTAGGCCTTGCAATTCTGACTTGTCTTTTCCTCTCCTCGGCTGAGTTGACTGAAAAGGAATGTTAAGGTGCTTATTGTTCTTGAGAGGAGCATGAGAAGGCACAAAGCCTTCTGCAGCTGTGCTCAGAGAATAATTCATAAAGTTAATCACTGACGTTTGTTTAAGGACTTTTACAAAAGAGTGTTCCAGGATGAGCACATAGGCCGCAGCTCGAGGCCATGGGAGAGATTGATATCTGAAGCTTATTTAAGGAGAATGTTTATGGCAAAGGAGTTTACTGAATTTAGGGCTTAGAAATAATTAAAATGGTTAGAAGTTAAAGATTTAAGGAATGTTTTAAAGTTAGCATATTTTACTATAGCTTAATAGAAGTTAGGAATTTTTAGAGACACTATAGCTAGAAGCATTTTTAAGAGATAGTGTGCTCAGGATGTTAGGGGCAAACACTATTTAGGAAGATAAGTAGCAAACTGAGGAATGTAGCATGAGTTACAATGTAATCACAAGTTAACTATAGGACACATTAGAGGAGGTAGATTATAGATGATAAGGCTGATTCCAAGAGAATCACTGAAGCAGGAACTCTGTTTGAAGAGCGACAGTGATTTATGGAGATAATAAATCTGGGAGAGGGGGAACTGAAAATGTCAAACCTCTGGCCTAATGTCTTTGGAAAAGTATAAAAGAGAATCTTAAACTTGAAATAAATAGGCAGTCCAAAAGAAAACTGAAAGGCTGTCTCATTCGCCAACACCGTCCATCTCCTCAGGTTGAATCCCTGGCTGCTGGACCTGGACTCCGGCAACCTGACCTGCCTCTTGAGAAACCTATATGCATGTCAAGAAGCAACAGTTAGAACTGGACATGGAACAACAGACTGGTTCCAGATAGGAAAAGGAGTACATCAAGGCTGTATATTGTCACCCTGCTTATTTAACTTACATTAAGAGTACATCGTGAGAAACGCTGGGCTGGAAGAAGCACAAGCTGGAATCAAGATTGCCAGGAGAAATCTCAATAACCTCAAATATGCAGATGACACCACCCTTATGGCAGAAAGTGAAGAGGAACTAAAAAGCCTCTTGATGAAAGCGAAAGAGGAGAGTGAAAAAGTTGGCTTAAAGCTCAGGATTCAGAAAATGAAGATCATGGCATCTGGTCCCATCACTTCATGGCAAATAGATGGGGAAACAGTGGAAACAGTGTCAGACTTTATTTTTTTGTGTGCTCCAAAATCACTGCAGGTGGTGATTGCAGCCATGAAATTAAAAGACACTTACTCCTTGCAAGGAAAGTTATGACCAACCTAGATAGCCTGTTCAAAAGCAGAGACATTACTTTGCCAACAAAGGTCTGTCTAGTGAAGGCTATGGTTCCAGTGATAATGTATGGGTATGAGAGTTGGACTGTGAAGAAAGCTGAGCACCAAAGAATTGATGCTTTTGAACTGTGGTGTTGGAGAAGACTCTTGAGAGTCCCTTGGTCTGCAAGGAGATGCAACCAGTCCATCCTAAAGGAAATCAGTCCTGGGTGTTCATTGGAAGGACTGATGCTAAAGCTGAAACTCTAATACTTTGGCCACCTCATGAGAAGAGTTGACTCATTGGGAAAGACCCTGATGCTGGGAGGGATTGGGGGCAGGAGGAGAAGGGTACGACAGAGGATGAGATGGCTGGATGGCATCACCGACTCGATGGACATGAGTTTGAGTAAACTCCGGGAGTTGGTATTCAACAGGGAGGCCTGGCGTGCTGTGATTTATGGGGTCGCAAAGAGTCAGACAAGACTGAGCGACTGAACTGAACTGAACTGAGGTTTTATATTCCAGAGAAGAAAAGTTTCTTTCCTGAGACGTCTATCAATAGCCACATTTAATAAGAGGTACTGCTGTTTCCTAGGCATTTTGAATGATACAGTAGTCAGATGATCATGTTATTCACATGAGTAAAAAATTTTAAACTGTCGGTAAGAAAACTACCCTGTAAAATGTGACTCTAGCCAATCTATTTCCAAAGTTGCTGTGAATATTCACTAGTATACACTTTAGTAATAATCATGTGACATAGTGAACCTGTATTTTTTACTCTTTTGCCAGGAATTCAGTTTTGTGGCCATTAAATACGTATATGAAATGTAAAATAATCTTATTCTCTCAGTACCTAAAATACTTATTGTGTGTGTGTAGGCTCTATTGTCATCATCCAGTCACACTAGTGGTAATGAACCTGCCTGCCAATGCAGGAGACAGAAGAAACACGGGTTCTTTTCCTGGATGGGGAAGATCCCCTGTAGGAGAGCATAGCAACTCACTCCAGTATTTTTGCCTGGAGAATTCCATTTACAGGGGAGCCTGGGTCCCTGTCCATAGGGTTGGACAGGGACCCAGAGCCCAGTCCATAGAGCCCAGTCCATAGGGTTGGAAAAGTCGGACCAAATGAAGCAACTTAATTCACATGCATGTGATAAAAATAGAAAAATAAATAAAACCAAGGTACCAAGTAATATATTCTAAAGATTCACCAGACTGTTCCATTATTTGCTCTTAATTATAGTTGCTAATGCTTACTCCTCAATTTCCATCAAGGGAAACATTGTTTTAAATAAATGAATACTTTTTAATGAAGTGTTAATTTATACTAACATGCAAGTGAAAATAAGCTATGACAGAAACTCATTAAGGATTCTTCTAGAGGGATAAAGAAACTGTAGAAACTAACACAGTTTTATTTTAAAATTAAATGCACTCAATTTACAAAGAGTTTAGAAAAATAACTTTGTTTCAGTAACAAGTTTCTCAGAATAAAGTGTTCCAATTTACAATTTTCTTTTGTTATGACAGCAAGTAGGGGAAACTGTCATGGTTAATAAAATGCATAAGCCTTAGATAAAGATCACTGTTTTGCTATTTAACCTTTTCTTCCCTCTCCAAGGTGATGTAGAATGGTTAGTTTTACTTAGGAAATTGTAGGCAAAAATAGATTTTGCCCATAAAAAATATATGATCACTACAGTTTTTATTCCTTTGGCTTTAAAATAATTTAAATTTTATTTTATATATTTTTTTATTCCAAAATAAATTAATTGTAAAAATTTCTTGAAAAAAAAATCCCAAAATAAGAAGTAATAATGCAGAGTTAGGTAGATGATTTAACAGGCTTAAATGAATAATTCATTAATCAGATAACAACATCAGGAGGTTCTCTTGTCCATTTGCTTGAATTTTTATTACATAAAAGTATTCTGAAAGCACTCTTTCTTATAGGACAAAAAAAAAAACCAAAAAAGAAAAAAGCATGTGAAACCTTTCATTATATAGTTGAAGCACATGCAATTATATATAATCAAGAATGAAAATTTCCTATCAATCACTGACCTACAAATGAAGAAATTTACTTGACTTTAAGTAAATGTTACCCCTCAGGAAGGAACTGTCTTTGGACAAGAGAAAGTAATAATCCATTCAACAATCTGTTTAAAAGTGGAAACCCAGAAGAAGCTGTAGCGAATAGTAGAGTTTATTATTCCATCGTGTACTCAACAAACTCCTAGCCAAATATCTTACACAGTATGCAATTTGAAAATAACATATATTTACATTTCCTTTTCTATGATGTATTATTTACATAACTTACTCACTTCTCAGTGAATGGAATAAAAAATACACATTTTACACTATTGAAAATAAACATTTCTTATATTCCAATAAAGTAACCCTTTAATTTTAAAAAGCTATTACCATATATTAATATAGCCATAAACTTATTTAAGCACAGTTTGTAAAACTTTATTATATTTTACAACCATATAGAATATTTAAATTCTATAAGTATACACAAATAACAAATGCCTAACATTTACAAGTAAAAATTATCTAAGATGATAATTTCCTGAATAGAAAACTATTCAGAGTTGCAGATATTACTTCAATTAAATAATGATAATATTCATATAAAATTACAACTAAAACAGCAGTTTGTTATTAGATAGTCTTTAGCCCAGATAAATACAAAGTAACCTTAAGAGACTTGAGAAATTGAATTAAATTATTATAAATGAGACATGTATTTCACCAGTTTTAAGATCATATTTCTGGGTCTGAAAATTACATATACTCTACACTTTCTAAAATCATGCTTGGTCATAGAAGATATTGTCAGATATTGAAAGATACAGGATTATCAAGTAATCCGGTAACTCATACTAAAAAGCTTAGAAAAACAACAAGCTTTTAGCATTGTTCCTTAAAGGATTATATGAGTATTTATGGAAATTTTGAGTATGTAAAAGTGATCACAACAAAATATTATGAGAGAAATGTTATGTGAAAAATCATTTAATACCTATTTATTTCATCATATTATGTAGATAGCACTATGTACATGTATTACCCACTCAGTTGTATCTGACTCTGTGACTCCATGGACTGTAGCCCATCTGGTTGCTCTGTCCACAGAATTCACCAGGCAAGAATACTGGAGTGGATTGCCATTATCTTCTCCAGGAGATCTTTCCAATCCAGAGATTGAACCTGGTTTTCCTGCATTACAGGCAAATTCTTCGCTGTCTGAGCTACCAGGGAAGCCCAGAAAACACTATATCATTATTTTAAAAGCTAAAAAGCTGGAGAAAAAATGGAATAAAATATGATTTCTTGTTTTAAACATATGAGAAAATGCAAGTCATATATTACTGATAATATTAAATAAAAATGTCAGATTTTTTACATCTATTTTACAAGAGTAAATGACTAGAATGTATTTGATCAGTTTAAATGGCAATGATCCAGGTACTCTGAGATTTTAGGAGACTGCATGTATTTAAATGAGCCTATTTTGGCTATGTAGAACATAAGTCCTAAGTGTTTACTACTTGCTGGGAGTCATTTATTGTCTTGATGATAATTTGTATTGTCTCATAGAGCAGCACATTCAGTGGTTATTTTTATTATTCCATAGAGCAATATCTTAAATGGATGGGTAGTGGGCTAAGAATAGCAGACCATGAAATGGACATTATCAATCAAGAAAGGAGAAAATATCAACAGATAACATGTGCTGACATAAACCAATATGCAATGAAATACCACATCTGGGAAAACAGTTGAAAAAATGTTCTTAGCCTAATTATGGAGGACCCTGGATGTATTTATAATACTATTTATAATACTATTATAAATACACCCTGGGTGTATTTATAATAGTAGCTGTTTTAAGTAGTTACTATGTATTTTAACATTTATTTTGCAAAAACTGAATTCAGTAAAGCCTAGAATTTCCTTTACATTATAAACAATAAAATGAAGATGGAATTAAAAGAATTAACTTAATCCAGGTCACATAGCTACCAAGTGCTGTAAATAAAACTATGCCCAAGAAGTCTGATATGTGTGTGTGTGCTCAGTTGTGTCCAATTCTTTGTGACCCTGTGGACTCTAGTCCATCAGATTTCTGTCCATGGGATTTCCCAGGCAAGAATACATTTCCTTCTCCAGGGGATCTTCCAGACCCAGGGATTGAAGCCAAGTCTCCTGGATTAGCAGGCAGATTCTTGACCACTGCACTACCTGGAAAGCCCAAGAAGTCTGATGACAGAGCTTCTATTCTTTTTCTGTTTTTAGAGCTTCTATTCTTAATCACACATTACATGGCCTTTGCAATGAATTAACTTACCTTGATTTTTTGTTAATTTTAGACACAATGTCTCCAGCTATTCTATGGGCAAAATATCTTGGGAATTGGTTTTAAATATGTATTATCTATAATTTACAAAAATCCATCTATTCTTGGTTTGTGTTACAATTCGCAATAAATTCTAAATTTAAAAAATACTTAGAATCTATTATTATAATATTTACATTATATCCCAGGGACAGGGGAGCCTGGTGGGCTGCCGTCTATGGGGTCACACAGAGTCGGACACAAAGGAAGTGACTTAGCAGCAGCAGCAGCAGCAGCACAATATTGGCATTTCTGTCAGTAATTAATAGTATATAATTTTTCTATTTGATGTTACTTTAATTATATCATGAAAGGTATAGACCTATATATTTAAACTTTGTTTCATTAAAGTAATAATTATTATATAAAATATATATATTATTTAATGAATCAAATACTTCACCAGTTATATTTTACAGTATTCAGTTTTCTATATAGAACTTAGTCAAATTAAGTGATTTCTATTTACTTATATTCTTATTTTTCATTAATTTCTAGATTAAGGATTTATATTAGTTGTAAAAACTATTTACTTTAGAAATCCTAGAGTAAAAACAGAAAGTTCATTTTCAACTTAAGTCAGCCTCAGAAGTCAGGAACCTATTCCCTTCCCATACATAATTCTGTCACCACTTTGGTATGCATCTTTCTAGAAATATTTGTGTGCATCTATAAGTATTCATGCATTTAGTTTTTTTGGTTGTTCAGTTGCTATGTATCCAACTATTTGCAACCCCATGGACTGAAGCAGGACTGGCTCCCCCGTCCTTCACTATCATCTGGAATTTACTCTAACTCATGTCCATTGCATCCCTGATGCTATCAAAAATCTCATCTATTGCCACCCGCTTCTCCTTTTGCTTTCAGTATTTCCCAGCATCAAGGTCTCTTACAATGAATTGGTCTTCACATCGGGTGGCAAAGTATTGAGCTTCAGCATCGGTCCCTCAAATGAATATTCAGGGTTGATTTCCTTTAGGACTGACTGATTTGATCTCCTTGATGTCCAAGGGGCAGACTCTCAAGTCTTCTCCAGCAACAAAATTCAAAAACATCAATTCTTAGATGTTTAGCCTTCTTTATTTTCCCAATTCTCACGTTCATACCTGACTACTGGAAAAAAAAAAAGCATAGCTTTGTCTATATGGAGCTTTGTTAGTGAAGTGATGTCTCTGCTTTTTAATACACTGCCTAGATTGATCATAGATTTCCTTCCAAGTAGAAAGAGTCTTAATTTCATGGCTGCAGTCACTGTCCTCAGTGATTTTGGAGCTCAAGAAAATAAAATCTGTCACTGCCTCCACTTTTTTCCCTTCTATTTGCCATAAAGTAATGGGACCAGATGCTGCAATCTTAGTTTTCTGAATGTTGAATTTTAAACCAGCTTTTTCACTCTCCTCTTTTACTCTCATCAAGACTGTCTAGATCCTTTTCACTTTCTGCCACTAGAGTGATATCTTCTGCATATCTGAGGTTGTTGATATTTTGCCTCACAATATAGATTCCAACTGTGATTCATCCAGCCCAATATTTCACATGTAGTGCTCTGCATATAAGTTAAACAAGTAAGATGACAATATACAGATTTTCCATACTCCTTTCCCAATTTCAAACCAGTCAGTTGCTCCATGACCAGTTATTAAGTTGCTTCTTGATCTACATAGAGGTTTCTTAGGAAGCAGGTAAGGTGGTATGTTATTCCTATCTCTTTAAGGATTTTCCACAGTTTGTTGTGACCCCCACAATCAAAGGCTTTAGCATAGGCAATGAAGCAGAAGTAGATATGTTTTTCTAGAATTCTTTTGTTTTTCCTATAATCCAACAGATATTGGCAATTGGATCTCTGGTTCCTCTGCCTCTTCAAAACCCAGCATGTAATTTGGAAGTTCTCAGTTCACATACTGCCGAAGCCAAACAAAGGATTTTGAGCATAACCTTTCTAGCATGTGAAATGAGAGCAATTGTATGGTAGGCGAACATTCTTTGGCAGTGTCCTTTGGGACTGGAATAAAAAGTGAACTATTCCAGTCCTGTGACCACTGATGAGCTTTCCAAATTTACTGACATATTGAGTGCAGAACTTTAACAGCATCATCTTTTGGAATTTGAAATAGCTCAGCTGGAATTCCTTCACTTCCATTAACTTTGTTTGTAGTAATGCTTTCTAAGCCCCATTTAACCTCACACTATAGGATGTCCAGCTCTAGGTGAGTGACCATACCATCCTGGATACCTGTGTCATTAAGATATTCTTATATAATTCTTCTGTGTTCTTGCCACCTCTTCTTAATCTCTTCTGCTACTGTTAGATCATTAAAGTTTCTGTCATTTTTTTGTGTCCATCCTTACATGAAAAGTCCCCTTGATATCTCCAGTTTTCTTCAAGTGATCTCTAGTCTTTCCCATTCTATTGTTTTCCTCTGTGTCTTTGCATTGTTCATTTAAGAAGGCCTTCTTATCTCTCTTTGCTTTTCTCTGGAACTCTGCATTCAGCTAGGCATACTTTCCCCTTTCTCCCTTGCCTTCACGTCTCTTCTTTCCTCAACTATTTGTAAAGCCTCCTCAGACAACCGCTTTGCCTTTTTGCATTTCTCATTGTTTTAGATGGTTTTGGTCACTGCCTGCTGTACAATGTTACAAAATTCTATACATAGTATTTCAGACATTCTATCAGGTCTAATCTCTAATCTATTTATCACCTCTACTGTGTAATCATAAGTGATTTGATTTAGGTCATACCTGAATGGTCTAGTGGTTTTCAATACTTTTTTCAATTTAAGCCTGAAGTTTGCAATTAAGAGCTCATGATCTGAGCCACAGTCCACTCCAGGTCTTGTTTTGCTGACTGTACAAAGCTTCTCTGTCTTCAACTGCAAAGAATATAATCATTATGATATTGATATTGACCATTTGGTAATGTCTCTGTGTAGAGTCTTCTCTTTTGTGGTTGGAAGAGGGTGTTTGCCATGACCAGCGTGCTCTCTTGGCAAGATTCTGTTAGCCTTTGATGTGCTTCATTTTGTACTCTAAGGTCAAATTTGCCAGTTCCTCCAAGTATCTCTTGACTTCCTACTTTTATATTCCAATTCCCTATGATGAAAAGGGTATCTTTTGGTGTTAGAAACTGTTGTAGGTCTTCACAGAGTGAGTCAACTTCAGCTTCTTTGACCTCAGTGATTGGGACATAGACTTGGATTACTATAATGTTGAATACACACACACACACACACACACACATATATATATATATGCATATATATTCACAAGGAGAGAATTTATGTAATTGGGGATGTATTAGACAGACTTTTCAATTTTATTTCCTTTCAACTAGTTTATTATAATTAAATATGCAAAATATTTTAAAGAATGTTTCTATATTTTACATTAAAATGTTATTTAACTATTTATTATTGAGAATTTAGGTTGTAACAATATGTATAAAATATTTTCATATATGACATTAAACATATAAGCATCATTTGGTGAATGTGTATACAATTTAACTTCTAGTAGATATTGTAATCAAATGAACCTCAAGGTAAATGGATTACACTGCCATCCGTCACCATGGTATATCTGTGTGTCATCAAACATTAAAATTGTACCACTGTAATCTCTCATTATTTAAAAAAGTAAACAAATAAGAAAAACAAGTGATAAGAAAGGACTATAATGATTTTAGAAGACATTGTAATACAAACAACTGATTTCAGAATAATATCAATAGTATATAAAGATCTTGAATGAGCTAAGAACACTCAAATAAACTAGTTTAAAAGAGGCTGATTACATGACAATGCAATTCTGAAAAAAATAAATGCAAATACCAATGAATACATGAAAAAACATTCATATTGTAAGAAACTGGAGAAAATTGTAAATGTGTAAATGTGTGTATGTGTGTCTGTATTTTAACTTGCTCTGTGTGCTTTTCCTGTTTACCAAACAAAAGATTTGTGGTCTCAGTTATAGTGTCTTCTCCCATCATTTAATGACTTGTTAACCAGTTTTTAACAAAAACAGGATAAAATACTGATTCAAGAAGTAGTCTAGAAAGCCTTCAAAAATTCATGAAAGTGGGCTATTACACATAAGCTTTAGGGTAGCTTGAGTGTATTTCCAGTGAACGAGTGAGGGAATAAGAAACTGTTGTGTATACTTGTATCCTTAGAAATTTGTCCAGAAATTGTGGAAACAAAGTCAAGAATAAATCATGACTATATTCTTACCAATCAGAAAAAAAGTAAAGAGATTCAAAAGTGATACTAACTGAAATGCACCTTTAGAAAAGTTATGAACATTTTTTTATATATTTTTTGAGGGGGACAGTGCACCTGGTGGCATGTGGGATCTTAATTCCTTGACTTTTTTTCATGCTAGTTTGTAATATCATTGTTGAGTCACAGCAAAAGCAATGAATAGAATAGAAAAAATATAACTAGAATAGTTATGTTCATCTGGTGCTGCATTTTTAAGCTTGCCTTTGATTTTTAATTTAATATGTACCTATAATACATACTTATAATTTAAATACATATCCATGTATCTATTTTATCAAATAAAATTCTTCCATTTATGAAGAATCCATTTTTCTATTGATGTTAATATGTTGAAATATATAGATTTTCTATGACTGAATTATAAAAGAAAGCCCTATTTGCTCTGCTGCGTATCTTTGAAAATTCTCCTGTCTTCTACTTTATAATATTTTATTTAAGATATTTGCTTCAGTATTCACAAGTGAGATTGTTCTGTACTTTTCAGCTTTGGCATCAGTATCATACTGACTGTTAAAGGAATTTCAAAGTGCCTGTTTTCTTGCTGGACTCTGAAACAGTTTAAATAATATTTGGCATTATCTATTCCTTGAAGTTTTCAAAGAACTGACTTTGGAGTTTGATGCTTTTTGGGAAAAGTCATTCTTTGACAACATTTCCAATTATCTACAGAGTAATTGGTCTGTTTGGATTTTTCATCTCTTTCTGCTTACCAATATAGGTGATTGGTAAATAAAACAATTCAGTAATTCAGTCTCACTTTATAATATCTTACTATTTATTTAGAAAAAAATAAAAATCCTACTCACAAAAATAAAATTGGATAAAGCCTAAGAATAAATGTAAGAAAGACTGTGTAGTATCTATCTATATCTATATATAAAACTACAAAATATTTATAAGAAAGAACTATATACTCAGACGGAGAAGGCAATGGCACCCCACTCCAGTACTCTTGACTGGAAAATCCCATGGATGGAGGAGCCTGCTAGGCTGCAGTCCATGGGGTCTCTAAAAGTCGTACACGACTGAGTGACTTCACTTTCACTTTTCACTTTCATGCATTGGAGAAGGAAATGGCAACCCACTCCAGTGTTCTTGCCTGGAGAATCCCAGGGACAGGGGGCCTATTGGGCTGCCATCTCTGGGGTCACACAGAGTCGGACACAACTGAAGCGACTTAGCAGCAGCAACAGCAGCATATACTCAGATGGGAAGCTATACCGTTTATTTTCTGGATCAAAATGTTCAAAGATGTCAATTATTCCAAAAATAGCTCAGTTCAACCCTAAAGGAATTTAAAATATTAAGAATATGTGCAGGATAGCCAATGTAGCATTAGAAAAAAGGAATGGGAAGGATTTGGCCTATACAATATCAAAATGAAACTGGGTCTTCCTAAAACTGAGTTCCTTTACTGAGTTTATGATTAACTTCTCTGTCCAGAACATTATTCCCTTTCTTGTCCAACACACCTGTTTCCCTCAAGATTGAGGAGTATCAAAGAAAAGCAAGGACTGGAACCATATACAACCTCCTCTGTCCCTGTCCTTTGAAGTCTCTTAGGCTCCCCTGAGTCTCAAAAGGCTAGTCCAAGTACAAACCAAGGTTAGCTGTTGGACAGGGAGATGGGTAACTACACACCAGCTAAACAACAGAATCACCAAAACTCCCAGTTTCCTGAAACATACAGATAAAGATAAAGGTCTGACACACATTCCTAAGTTGTTTTCATAGGAAGTAGATTCCCATCTGATGAAAACTGCTGACCACAAGCATGTAGTCGCCAAACCTGTGGAGAGGAGAAAATTGGTGATGCTGAAACTTCACCTTGATGTCAAACAAACAAAGAAGCTTGCAGGATCCGCTCAGGTATCCTGCAGCCCCCACACTCACACTGCATTTAAAAGTCCTTTATCTGAACCAAGAGGTTAACCACAGAAATATATTATTTAGTTTTTAAATTCATTGTACCCACTATAGAATATGCATCAGGCAACAAATCTTGGACACTTACCAGTCAGAGAGAGGGAATAGAGAATCAGATACAGTCACAACCACTAGAGAAGATGCATAATAGGGAAGAACAAATCTGACTGTATACTGAATCTGTTTCGTTTACCTTAATCTTTATATTCTATTGTTTTTGCTAAAAGTTAATCACTAGAGAGATATTTCATAAAACTAAAAGTTATATGACTCATCTGGAACTCTGTCTCTCATGTCTGAGTATGAGCTAAAATATCTTGTTTAGCCCAAAGGAAACATCCTAAGCAACCGATTTGTGAACAGTGACAAGAAAGAATTTACCACATCCCCTCTGAGTCTGGCCAAAACCAGGGAATATTTGCAAAAACTTGTCTCCTTTTATCTCCTTCATAGGTTGTAACCTTTTCATAGCAAAGGGGCTTGTGTAACTCTGTGAAACTCTGAGCGATGCCATGAAGGGCCACCCAGGATGGACGACTCACAGTGAAGAGTTCTGAAAAAATATGGTCCTTTAGAGGAGGAAATGGAAATCCACTGCAGTATTTTTACTTGGAGAACCCCATGGACATTAAGAAAAGGCAAAAAATATGACACTGGAAGGTGAACCCCCGAGGTTGGGTGGTGTACAGTATGTTACTGAGGAACAGTGGATGGCAATTACTAATAGGTCCAGAAAGAATGAAGTGGCTGAGCCAAAGCAGAAATGATGCTCAGTTGTAGATGTGCCTGGTGGTGAAAGTAAAGTGATGCTGTAAAGAAAAATATTGCATGGAAACCTGGAATTTTAAGGTCCATGAATCAAGGTAAATTGAGTGTGATAAACAGGAGATGGCAAGATTGAACATTGACATGTTAGGAATCAGTGAACTAAAATGGGCAGGAATAGTAAATGACCATTATATCTAATTCTATGGGCAAGAATACATTAGAAGAAAAATAATAGGCCTCATAGTCAACAAAAGACTGCAAAATGTAGTGCTTAGATGCAAACTCAAAAATGACAGAATGGTTTCAGTTTATTTTTAAGGCAAACCATTCAACATCACAGTAATCCAAGTCTATGCCCCAAGCACTTGTGGTAAAGAAGCTTAAGTTGACCAATTCTTTGGAGACCTACAACAGCTTCTAGAACTATTAATGTAAAAAAGTGTCCTTTTCATCATAGGGGATTATAATGCAAAAGTAGGAAGTCAAGACATACCTTAAGTAACAGCAAGTTTGGCCTTAGAGTACAAAATGAAATAGGACAGATGCTAATAGGGTTTTGAAAAGAGAACATGTTGGTCATAGCAAACACCCTTTTCCAAACACCCATGAGAAAGCTTTACACATGGACATTACCAGGTGGTCAATACTGAAATCAGATTGACTATATTTTTGCAGCTGAAGATGGAGAAGCTCTATACAGTTAATGAAACAAGACCTGGAGCTGACTGTGGCTCAGATCATGAGCTCCTTATTGCAAAATTCAGGCTTAAATTGAAGAAAGGTGGGAAAACCACAAGGCCATTCAGTTATGACCTAAATCAAATCCCTTATGATTATACAGTGGAAGTGACAAATAGATTTAAGATTTTAGATCTTGTAGATGGAGTGCCTGAAGAACTATGGACACAAGTTTGTTAAATTGTACATAAGGCAATAAACAAAACCATCCCAAAGAATAAGAAATGCAAGAAGGCAAAATGGTAATCTGAAGAGGCTTTACAAATATTTAAGAAAGAAGGGAAGCAAAACACAAGCAGAAAGAGTAAGACATACACAACTGGGCTTCTCCAATGGCTCAGCAGGTAACGAATCCACCTTCAGTGTAGGAGATATAGGAGATGCAGCTTTGAGCTGTATACCCTGGAGAAGGAAATGACAACCCATTCCACTATTCTTACCTGAAAAATACCTTGGACAGATGATCCTGGCAGGTGACATTCCAAAGAGTAGCAAAGAGTCAGACATGACTGAACCACTAAACATAGCATAAAACATAACATAGAACATATCCAACTGAATTCAGAGTTCCAGAGAAAGGCAAGGAAAGATTAGAAGGTTTTCATTTTTTAAAAAAATAATGTATGTATTTTTGTCAGTGTTGGATCTTCATTGCTTCATGGGCTTTTCTCTAATTGCAATGAGCAGGGGCTATTCTCGAGTTGCAGTGCATGGCCTTCTCACTGCAGTGGCTTCTTTGTTCTCTTGTTGCAGAGCATGAGCTCTAGGGCACACGGCTTTAGTAGCTGTGTGACATCAGCAGGGTAGTTAAAACTCCTGGGTTGCAGAGCCCAATAGTTGTGGTGCCCAAGCTTAGTTGCTCCATGGCATGTGAAATCTTCATGGATTAGGGATGGCAGTTATGCTCTATTGTATTAGCAGGCAGATTCCTTACCACTTAGCCACCAGGGAAGCCCCAAGAAGGTCTTCTTAAATGAACAATGCAAAGAAGTAGAAGAAAACAACAGAATGGGAAAGACTAGAAATCTCCTCAAGAAAACTGGAGAAGTAAGGGAAAACTTAATGCAAGGAAAGACATGATAAAGGACAGAAAGAGAAAGGCCCTAACAGAAGTAGAAGAGGTTAAGAAGAGGTGGCAAGAACATACAGAACTATAAAAAAAAAAAAAAAAAAGTAATGACAATGGTATGGTTACTCACCTAGAGCCAAACATCCTGGAGTGTGAAGTGAAGTGGGCCTTAAGAACCACTACCACTAACAAAGCTAGTGGAGGTCACAGAATTCCAGCTCAGCTATTTCAAATCCTAAAAGATGATGCTGTGAAAGGGCTGCAGTCAATATTCCAGCCAATCTAGAAAACTCAGCAGGGGTCACAGGACTGGAAAGGTTCAGTTTTCATTCCAATAGCAAAGAAAGGCAACGCAAAAGAATGTTCAAAGTACTGCACAATTGCACTTGTCTCACATGCTAGCAAAGTAATGCTCAAAATTCTCCAACACAGGCTTTAACAGTACGTGAATCGTGAACCTTATACTCCAGATGTTTAAGCTGGATTGAGAAAAGGCAAAGGAACTAGAGATCAAATTGCCAACATCCTCTGGATCATTGAAAACGCAAGAGATTTCCAGAAAAACATTTACTTTTGCTTTATTGACTACACCAAAGCCTTTGACTGTGCTTATCACAACAAACTGTGGAAAATTCTGAAAGAGATGGGAATACCAGACCACCTGACCTGCCTCCTGAGAAATCTGTATGCAGGTCAGGAAGCAATAGTTAGAACTGGACATGGAAAAACAGACTGGTTCCAAATCAGGAAAGGAGTATGCCAGTGCTGGATATTGTCACCCTGCTTATTTAACTTACATCAGAGTACATCATGTGAAATGCCAGGCTTGAAGAAGCACAAGCTGGAATCACAATTGCCAGTAGAAGTATCAAAAACCATAGATATGCATATGATACCACATGAAGAATAACTCTAGAGCCTCTTGACCAAAGTTAAAGAGGAGAGTGAAAAAGTTGGCTTATAACTTAACACTCAGCAAACAAAGATCATGGCATCCGGTCCTATCACTTCATGGCAAATAGATGAGGAAACAATGGAAACAGTGACAGACTTTATTTTGGGGGGGCTCCAAAATCACTGCAGATGGTAACTTCAGCCATGAAATTAAAAGATGCTTGCTCCTTGGGAGAAAAGCAATGAGCAACCTAGACAGCATATTGAAAAGCAGAGACATTACCAACAAATGTCCGTCTATTCAAAGCTGTGGTTTTTCCAGCAGTCATGTTTGGATGTGAGATTTAAGCAGTGAAGAATGAATGCTTTTGAACTGTGGTGTTGGAGAAGACTTTTGAGAGTGCCTTGAACTGTAAGGAGATCCAACCTGTCAATCCTAAAGGCAATCAGTCCTGAATATTCATTGGAAGGACTGATGCTAAAGCTGAAACTCTAATGCTTTGGCCACCTGAGGCAAAGAACCAACTCAGTTGGAAAGACCTTGATGCTGGGAAAGATTGAAGGCAGGGGGAGAAGGGGACAACAGAGGATGAGATGGTTGGATGGCTTCACCAATGCGATGGACATGAGTTTGAATAAGATCTGGGAACTGGTGATGGTCAGGGAAGCCTGGAGTGCTGCAGTCCATGGGGTCACAAAGAGCTGGACACGACTGAGCGACTGAACTGAAATAACAAACAGATGAAAACATTTTGATCTACATTTCATTATTTTTTCTAATCTTCAGAAAGTATATCTCATATCTAAACATAATTTAAATGTTGTTATATGTTGCAGATTACATTTCAAATAATTCAAAAATCAGTAGATAAATTTTGTTGTTAGGATCCATAAATATAAGGTGTACATTTTATTATTATTTTCAAGATATGTTTAAAATTTATAGTCATGAAAGGCAATATAAAAAACTATGTATATTCTGAATTTCTTGGAGAATCTAAAACTAGAAAGACAACATTTCTGAATTTAATTTTAAATATTACTCTGTTATATATTAAGCATCATTCCTTATTAAAATACAGATATCAATTAAACCCAAGTGAGTTTTCTGATGGGATGTATGATAAAAGTCAATACTATTTGAAACCCATTTTCAATTACTTGATTATGTTCAGTGGTTTTTGTTCATTGTTTTAACAATTTGGTAATGATTTTTTTCATGTTTTTAAAAAAGAATTTTAATATGATTTTTGAAGGCAGAAATAAAGCTAAGAATTGCTTTATTCTATGACAAAAATAAGTATGTAGGGAGACAATATCAAAAGCACTTTTAATATTTGGAAATAATCTTTCTTTGTTTACATTTTATTTTTTAATGGATATCTTTTTTGGGTACTCAGAACCTGGAAATTCTTCTAATCATTGGCCCCATCTCATTGAACATTTTCATCCCTGTCCTCTTCATGGTTTATTTCTATATTGGTTCATTTTAAGCTTGATTTCCCACTCCTATTTATTTTATTCACATGGACAATTATTGTAATGTATTCATAAGGACAATTTTGCTAATGTGTCCTTTTAAAATATACTTTTTTATTTATGTAAAATTGTGTTTATGCTTATGTCTTTTACGTGACTTCTAACCAATACAGGAACTATATGGTACTGTCAAAGGTAAAATTTTTTCTCTACTCTTCTGGGCTGTTCTGACTGGTCTAAGAATTAATTTGACATTAGACAGATTAGCAGGAGAAAATCAAACATTTAATTACATGGGAGAGGACTTCGCAGGTGGTTCAGTGTGTTGTCCATAGAGAATCTTTCTGTAATACAGGAGATGTGGGTTCAATTTCTGGGTTCGGAAGATCCTCTGGAGGGGGCATGACAACTCACTCCAGTATTCTTGCCTGGAGAATCCCATGGACAGAGGAGCTTGGCAGGCTACTGTACATAGGGCTCCAAAGAGTCAGACACGACTGAAGTGACTGAGCTTGCATGCATGCATTACATGGGAGAGACCAAGGAAAGCTAAATAACTTGAAAAAATGGCCAAAACACCCATTATAAATACCATTTAGCTAAAGGCAAAAGAACTGAGGATAGTGGTTTAAGACTCCCAGGTGTAATATGTGCTTAATCGCTCAGTCATGTTCAATTCTTTTTGTCGCTTTGGATTGTAACCAATCACCTCTGTTCACAAGATTTCCCTGGCAAGAATACTGGAGTGAGTTCCCATTTCCTCCTCCAGTGGATCTTCCCAACCCAGGGATCAAACCAGAATTTCCTGTGTCTCCTACATTGCAGGAGACAATGGAGAAACCCAGAACTTCCAGGGGAGGAAGGCAATTCACATGGAAATGGAAAAATAAATGTTTGACACATGAATGTTAAATTGACCTTACAGAGACAATGGGACACAGACTGGACTCTGATTTCTAGGCTACCACCAGATTTAGTCGACATTCTTTGCAAATTTTTCTGGTGATAGTTCTATTCTGGGAGAAAGTCCTCTATCTGACATCTTTTAGGCATTTAAGGAGATGATCAAGTTTTTTTCCTGAGTCTTTTGGGTCTTGATAGTTTTCAGCTTGAAAAAAAAAATCTGAATGCCACAGACATATTTGGAGGTGACAAATTTACTTCCTTACTTTATATCTCTATATATGGTCTTCTCACTGATGGCTACTCAGTTTTGTTGGTATTATGTTTAGTTTGGATTTAATAGATACATTTATGTGGATCATGGTTATTTCTGGAGTCAGATACACTATTGTTGTTTGAGAAGATCCTAGTTATTTTTGTGATGTATCATTCAGATTTTGCTGGTCATTTTCCTATAAAAATGTCTTCCCACTGTGCAGTCTCATCTGGCATCATGACAGGAATTAGTGGGAGGTAATGAAAGATATCTATGACCTGCGTCACCCAGCCCTGCATGAACGGAAAAGTACAGAGCCAGAAAATTATGGACAGATTTTTTCCTTAGTTATTAGATGTGTAAAATCCTAGGAGGAGTGTATGGTTTTAGTGATTATGATTTAAAATGAAAATTTTCTTTTGCCAGAAACATAGTTGGTAATACAGTGCATTTCACCAAATTTTATTTAATAATATGAATCATAGGAAACAGACTGTTTTTTTTAATTTGGAGAAGGCAAGGAATATATTAAATGATATGCCTATATGTGAAATCTCATGTTCATGCATCTCAGTGTATCAAAAACAATTTAGCATAGCTAGAACAACTTGTTCTGACAAAGTCACCAGTTTCAAATTAAGTGCATGTGAAATTGTTATTGATACAGAAAAACCGTCCAAAGATAAGTGTTCAGTGATGAAGTGTCTACTTATATATATTAATAAATAAACCCATGTTATGAAAGAGTAATATTATTTTACAAATATTGAAAATGCACAGGCAGATGCAGTATAGGGAGATTTTAAAACACATTTGATGCATATATATTTTTTAAAGAATATCTGTGAATTTTTAAATAAACTAATTGTCATGCTAAAGTAAAAACATGATGGAAAATGTCTTAAGGGAAGTAAAAATGTAAACTGAAATAAAGTGGTATTTTTCAGCATTCTAAAATTTGTGATTATTTTGATTTCTGGGCTGATTGAAAATGATTTTTTTAATGTATTTTTTTTCTTAAAAAAAGACCCAGAAGTTTCATATGCCTCACACCTCATAAAGGCTGTGTCTCTGCCTCAAAATATCAGTACATTTCTTAAAAAAATTGTACTGTTTAATTACTCCAGTATATCATTTAGAAACTGATCATCTTACTCTTATATACTAATATGTTCTCCCATTTGTTATATACACATCTAATTGAGTAAAATAGAAATTCGTCTAGCCTCCAAAAGCCAAAGAGCCATTTGTTTTTTTTTTTGTGGTGGTGGTGGTGGTGGTATCTAGTCAGGAATAGCTAAAGCTAGGAATAATATATTGCTCAAACTTTTGATACTATTCCCAGGTTAAACAATTTCAGCTTATTATTATTATTAAAAGGCCATTTACTATCATTTAGTTTTAAAAGTTATTTTCAATTTCTCTATTTCTTCTTATTCTGATTTTGATAGTTTGCATGTCTCTAGGGATTTAGCCTTTTAACCTACATTTTCAAAAATATTAGTGAAATAATCGAAAACATTTTAACACATATAGTTTTACATTTCATCATATAAATTTTATATTTTTATTTCTGTACTTTTACATAGGTAATATCCATATAATATATATAAAAGGTATAATGTGATAATATCATTAGTGTTGTCAGAGTACTATTTTGCTTTATATCAATATGTCATTTATTATTTTTTGCTTCTGTTTATTGTTCTTATGATTATTGATTCTGTCTTTTATATTTAATATTAACATTTTTTATCTTTCTATGTGTTGTTCTACTGCTTTATCTTTTAGTTTAATTCTGAGTATTTTTCAAAACCTTTTTTAATAAAAATATCTAAAGTTTTTTTTTTTTTTTTCCCTTAGCTGGGTCATACATGTCTTAATTTTTGTGTATTATTAGTCAATTCTAAGCCTCTGTTATTTTTACTTTATTTTTTAGCTTAGTAAAAGGAAAATCAAAGTGGAGTTTATATTGCTAAGCTAACTCTCCATAATGTATCTGGGAGAACTTTGAGGAAGTGTAACTTTGCTGTCCCAGAATCATAAACTTGCCTCTCTCTTGAGTGAAATCAATCGCTCTTATAGAAGTTTCAGGAGGAAACTGAAAAGAGAAGTAAACTATAACTTATTAGAGTGAGCCAGGCTCAAGATAATAGAAGAGTTGACTTTCAGTAGACCTTCAGCCTCATTATACACTTATTGTTATACTGGCATGCCAAATGACACAGTGACCAGCAACATAATGTTTGATAACTGCAATGACAACAACCGAAAATGTTCATACAAGGACTATAGAAGAGTGGTGAATCAGTTACGGGTCCAAACTGCACCCATCTTCTGGGATAAGTCATGAATATTTCTCCCACCCATTCTAATTTCTTCCCTTTTACCTTGAACCTCCTGTTATCTATGCTGCAACCACAAATGCTGAAGAAGCTGAAGCTGAACGGTTCTATGGTGACCTACAAGACCTTGTAGAACTAACACCAAAAAATGGTGTCCTTTTCATTATAGGGGACTAAAATGCAAAAGTAGAAAGTCAAGAAATACCTGGTGTAATAGGCAAATTTGACCTTGGACTACAAAATGAAGCAGGGCAAACACTAACACAGTTTTCTGAAGAGAATGCACCAGTAATAGCATACATCCTGTTCCAACAACATAAGAGAAGACTCTACACATGGACATCACCAGACGATCAATATCAAAATCAGATTGATTATATTCTTTGCAACCAAAGATGGAGAAGCTCTATAGAGTCAACAAAACAACACTGGGGTCTGATTGTGGCTCAGATCATGAACTACTTACTGCAAAATTCAGACTTCAAATGAAAAAAATAGGGAAAACTACTAGACCATTCACATATGACCTAAAACAAATCCCTTACCATTATACAGTGGAAGTAGCAAACAAATTCAAGATATTAGATCTGATAGTAGAGTACCTGAAGAACTATGCATGGAGGTTCATGACATTGTACAGGAGGCAGGGATCAAGGCTACACCCAAGAAAAAGAAATGCAAAAAGCAAAATGGTTGTCTAAGGAGGCCTTAGAAAAAGCTGAGAAAAGAAGAGAAGCTAAAGGCAAAGGAGAAAAGGAAGTGTATATCCATTTGAATGCATAGTTCCAAAGAATAGCAAGGAGAGATAAGAAAGTCTTCCCCAAGGATCAAAGCAAAGAAACAGAAGAAAACAATAGAATGAAAAAGACTAGAGTTTTTTCAAGAAAATTACTGATAACAAGGGAACATTTCGTGCAAAAATGGGAATAATGAAGGACAGAAATGGTATGGACCCAACAAAAGCAGAAGATATTAAGAAGAGGTGGTAAGAATACACAGAAGAAATATACAAAAAAGATTTTCATGACCCAGATAACCATGATGGTGTGATCACTCACCTAGAGTCAGACATCCTGGCATGCAAAGTCAAGTGGGCCTTAGGAAGCATCACTACAAACAAAGTTAGCAAAGGAGATGGAATTTCAGTTGAGCTATTTCAAGTCTTAAAAGATGGTGCTGTGACTGTACTGCGCTCAATATGACAGCAAATTTGGAAAATGCAGCAGTGGCCACAGACTGGAAAAGGTCAGTTTTCATTCCAATACCAAAGAAACACAACGCCAAAGAATGTTCAAACTACTGCACAATTGCACTTATCTCACATGCTAGTAAAGTAATGCTCAAAATTTTCCATGTGAGGCTTCAGCAGTACGTGAACTGTGAACTTTCAGATGTTCAAGCTGGATTGAGAAAAGGCAGAGGAACCAGAGATCGAATTGCCAATATCCTCTGGATCATCAAAAAAGCAAGAGTTCCGAGAAATATCCCCTTCTGCTTACTGACTATGTCAAAGCCTTTGACTATGTGGATAAAACAAACTGTGGAAAATTCTTAGAGATGGCAATACCAGACCACCTGACCTGCCTTCTGAGAAATCTATATGCAGGTCAAGAAGAAACAGTTAGAACCAGGCATGGAACAACAGACAGGTTCCAAATTGAGACTGTATATTGTCATTCTGCGTATTTAACTTCTATGCAGAGTATATCGTGTGAAATGCCAGGCTGAATGAAGCACAAGCTGGAATTAAGACTGCAGGGAGAAATACCAATAACCTCAGATATACAGATGACACCACCCTCATGGCAGAAAGCAAAGAGGAACTGAAGAGCCTCTTGATAAAAGTGAAAGAGAACAGTGGAAAACCTGGCTTAAATTCAACATTCAAAAAACGAAGATCATGGCATATGGTCCCATCGCTGAATGGCAAGTAGATGGGGAAACAGTGAAAGATTTCATTATCTTGGGCTGCAAAATCACTGTAGATGATGACTGCAGCCATGAAATTAAAAGACACTTATTCCTTGGAAGAAAAGCTATGATCAACTTAGAGAGCATTTTAAAAAGCAGAGACATTACTTTGCCAACGAAGGTCCATCTCATCAAAGCTATGGTTTTTCCAGTGGTCATGTATAGATGAGAGAGTTGGACCATAAAGAAAGCTGAGTTCCAAAGAATTGATGGTCTTGAACTGTGGTGGAAAAGACTCTTGAGGATCTCTTGGAGTGCAAGGAGATCCAATCAGTCAATTGTAAAGGATATCAGTTCTGAATATTCATTGGAAAGACTGATACTGAAGCTGAAACTCCAATACTTTGGCCACCTGATGTGAACAACTGACTCACAGGAAAAGACCCTGATGTTGGGAAACATTGAAGGCAGAGGAGGCGATTACAATAGAGGATGAGATGGTTGGATGACATCATCAACTCAATGGTTATGAGTTGGAAAAAGCTCTGGGAGTTGGTGATGGTCAGGGAGGCCCTGCCTGCTGCAGTCCATGGGGTGACAAAAAGTAGGACATGACTGAGTGACTGAACTGATCTGAACTGATCCCAACTGGATTGAGAAGTTGATTTGTGAACCAGCTTCCCAATTCTCCATGCTTTGGCTAATTGAATAAAGTTTGTGCCATTCCAATCTTAGCATCAGTTTTATTATTGATAGTGTGAATTTGATCAGAAAAAGAATCTCCCTGGGTAGGACACCAGTCTACCAATTCTATAAAGCATATGCATTTTTTTTGCCCAGCAGATTTTGAAATTTGACCGCTTCTTGTCCTAATGTAAGCATTCAGAGCAACTGCCTAATATTCTAGAAACTAAAGATACTTATTGAACACTTATCCTAAAATATTGGGAAATCTGCCTGCAATGCAGAAGCTTCTGGAGACCCCGGTTCAACCCCTTGGTGGGGAAGATCCCCTGAAGAAGAGAATGCTTACCCACTCCAGTAATCTTGCCTGGAGAATTCCATGGACTGAGAAGGTTTGCAGGCTAAGTACATGGGGGTGCAAAGAGTCAGACTGAGCAACTGAACTGAATTGAACTGACTCTGAGATAACATAGTTTAATCAAATATTGGAGAAGAGTAGAGAAATAAAATCAGAAAGAATGAAGAGATGAAGTCAAAGCAAAAATAATGTCCAGTAGTGGATGCGACTGGTGATGGCAATAAAGTTCAATGCTATAAAGAACAATATTGCATACAAACCTGGAATGTTAGGTCCACGAATCAAGCCTACCTGGAAGTGGTCAAACAGGAGACGGCAAGAGTAAACATCAACATTTTAGGAATCAGTGAACTAAAATAGACTTGAATGGGCAAATTAAACTCAGATGACCATTATATCTACTACTTTGGGCAAGAATCACTTAGAGGAATGCAGTATCCATCACAGTCAACAAAAGACTTCACAGTGCAGTGTCTGGATGCAACCTCAACAACAACAGAATGATCTCTGTTCATTTCCAAGGCAAATCATTCAATACCAGAGTAATCCAAATCTATGCCCCAAACAGTAATGCTGAAGAAGCTGAGGTTAAACAGTTCTGTGAAGACCTACAAGACCTTCTAGAACTAACACCCAAAAAAGATGTCCTTTTCATTATATGGAACTGGAATGCAAAAGTGGAAATTCAAGAGATATCTGACATAACAGGCAAATCTGGCCTTGGACTACAAAATAAAGCAGGTCAAAGGCTAACAAAATTTTTCCAAGAGAAGACACTGCTCATAGTAAACACCCTCTTCCAATAACACAAGAGAAGTCTCTATAGATGGTTCATACTGAAATCAGATTGATTATATTCTTTGCAGCCAAAGATGGAGAAGCTCTATACAGTCAGCAAAAACGAGACTGGGAGCTGATTGTGTCTCAGATCATGAACACCTTATTGTCAATTCAGACTTAAATTGAAGAAAGTAGGGAAAAACCACTAGAACATTCAGGTATGACCTAAATTAAATCTCTTATGATCATACAGTGGAAGTGGCAAATAGACTCAAGGGATTAGATCTGATAAAGAGAGTGCCTGAATAAATATGGATGGAGGTTCATGACATTGTACAGGAGACAGGGATCAAGACCATCCCCAAGAAAAAGAAAGGCAGGTGGGCAAAATGGTTGTCTGAGGAAGCCTTACAAATAGCTGAGGAAAGAAGAGAAGTGAAAGGCAAAGGAAAAAAGGAAATATATATCCATTTGAATGCAGAGTTTCAAAGAATAGCAAAGAGAGAAAATAAAGCCTTCCTCAGTGATCAATTTAAAAAAAAAAAAATAGAGGAAAACAATATAATGGGAAAGACTAGAGATTTCTTCAAGAAAATTACTGATACCAAGGGGAGATTTCAGGCAAAGATGGGCACGGTAAAGGACAGAAATGGTATGGACCTAACAGAAGCAGACGATATTAAGAGGTGGCAAGAATACACAGAAGAACTGTACAAAAAAAAAGATCTTCATGACCCAGATAATCACAATCATGTGATCACTCACCTAGAGCCAGACATCCTGGAATGTGAAGTCAAGTGGGCCTTAGGAAGCATTACCATGAACAAAGCTAGTAGAGGTGATGGAATTCCAGTTGAGCTATGTCAAATCCAAAAGATGATTCTTTTGAAGTGTTTCACTCTATATGCCAGCAAGTTTGAAAAACTCAGCAGTGGCCACAGGACTGGAAAAGGCCAATTTTCATTCCAATCCCAAGGAAAGGCAATGCCAAAGAATGTTCAACCTATCGCACACTTGCCCTCATCTCACACACTAGCCAAGTAATGCTCAAAATTCTACAAGCCAGGTTTCAACATTAGGTGAACCATGAACTTTCAGGTGTTCACAATGGATTTAGAAAAGGCAGAGGAACAAGAGATCATATTGCCAACATCTTCTGAATTATTGAAAAAGCAAGAAAGTTCCAGAAATACATATATTCTGCTTTATTGACTATGCCAAAGTCTTTGAATGTGGGGATCACCAGAAACTGTGGAAAATTCTTAAACAAATTTGAATACCAGACCCCCTGACCTGCCTCCTGAGAAATCTGTGTGCAGGTCAAGATGCAACAGTTAGAACTGGACTTGGAACGACAGACTGGTTCCAAATAGGGAAAGGAGTATGTCAAGTTTGTATACTGTCACCTCGTTTATTTAACTTATATGCAGAATATATCATTTGAAATGCAAGGCTGGATGAAACACAGGTGGGAATCAAGACTGGTGGGAGAAATATCAATAACCTCAGATATGCAGGTGATACCACCTTTATGGCAGAAAGCAGAAGAACTAAAGTTCTTCTTGATGAAAGTGAAAAAGGAGAGTGAAAAAAGTTGGCTTAAAATTTAACATTCAGAAAACTAAGATCATGGCATCTGCTCCTATTACTTCATGGCAAATAGATGTGAAAACAATGAAAACACTGAAAGTCTTTATTTTGGGGGGCTCCAAAATCACTGCAGATGGTGACTGCAGCCATGAAATTAAAAGAGAATTGCCCCTTGGAAGAAAAGCTATGACCAACCTAGACAGCATATTAAAAAGCAGAGACATTACTTTGCCAACAAAGGTCCATCTATTCAAAGCTATGGTTTTTCCAGTAGTCATATATGAATGAGAGAGTTGTATTATAAAGAAAGCTAAGGACTGAATAATTGATGCTTTTGAACTGTAGTGTTGGAGAAGACTCTTGAGAATCCCTTGGACTGCAAGGAGATCTAACCTGTCAATTGTAAAGAAAGTCAGTCCTGAATATTCATTGGAAGGACTGATGCTGAAGCTGAAACTGCAATACTTTGGCCATCTGATGCAAAGAACTGACTCATTGGAAAAGACCCTGATGCTGGGAAAGATTGAAGGCAGGAGGAGAAAAGGATGACAGAGGATGAGATGGTTGGATTGCACCACCAACTCGATTTACATGTGATTGAGGAAGTTCCTGGAGTTTGTGATGGACAGGGAGTCCTGGTGTGCTGCAATCCATGGGGTCACAAAGAGTTAGACATGACTGAATGGCTGAACCTGACTGAACTGAATCAAATGATAGGCATTATTTGAATTTTTTTGAGATTACCTTCATACCCTTATATATATGTAATATTTTCTATTTGTATAAAAATAATCTATATTCTATAAGGAAAGATGATATTAAAAATTGAAGTTTTATTCTTCCCACACAAAATAAGAGAAATTACTATCCTTCCCTCCTTTTTAGTTAGAGCACTTATTTAGAAAACTTGTAATTCAAAGTACTTTCTCCTCTCCTGGAAATGTGTATAAATAGTTTGGAAAACTAGATAGGCTTTTTATCAGCTTTCAGACCCAGGGATGCTTTTTTCTGGAACTCAGGAAGCTTCTCATTGAAATGTAAATATCCGGGGACAGAGCACCCAGATTATTCCCTTCTTTTGGTGACTAGGAGCATTGTAAAAATACCTCCTTTCAATGAGATGCTTGTTTCTTCTCTGGATAGAGTCAATTAACTAATACAAGTGGCCACCCAAGTTACCAGGTGAATTTTGAATAAACTACATGTGAGAAATGGAGCTATCAAGTTCTCATACTTGAGAATTAGTTATTACTTACTAGGAAACAGTTGCTTCCCTGGTGGCTCAGACAATAAAGCATCTGCCTACAATGCAGGAGACCAGGGTTCAATCCCTGGGTCTCGGAAAGGTCTCCTGGAGAAGGAAATAGCAACCCACTCCAGTATTGTTGTCTGGAAAATCCCATGGATGGAGGAACCTGGTAGGCTACAGTCCATGGGGTCGCAAAGAGTCGGACACGACTGAGCAACCTCATTCACTCACTATTGGGAAACATGTCTATGATGGGTTGTATGTGCTTGGCTATATGAAAGGATACAATTTCTTTCTGCCTTTGCAAAGTCTGAGAAGATTTCCTATGACATGCATCATATTTTATTTTAATGCTTATTTAATAATAAGAGTCTTTTCTTTCTTTCCTATTTTGTGAAGAGGATTTCTGGTTTAGGAGGAGATTTTGCTTTAGGTTATATTTCTCCACAATGCTTAAGAAAAAAGTCTTCTCTGTCAGATATATATTTTTTTAATTTATGATGTTATTGGCTGCTGCTGCTGCTAAGTAGCTTCAGTCGTGTCTGACTCTGGGCGATCCCATAGATGGCAGCCCACCAGGCTCCCCTGTCCCTGGGATTCTCCAGGCAAGAACACTGGAGTGGGTTGCCATTTCCTTCTCCAGTGCATGAAAGTGAAAAGTCAAAGTGAAGTTGTTCAGTCATGTCCGACTCTTAGCGACCCCATGGACTGCAGAGTACCAGGCTCCTCCGCCCATGGGATTTTCCAGGCAAGAGTACTGGAGTGGGTTGCCATTGCCTTCTTTGATGATGTTATCTACCTAACTTTAAAATTTGTATTTGCATTTTTAGGTTTTGAATATCACCACTTATTTTTCATCAGTGGATCTTAGTTTCTGAATTGGATAAACCAAAATATTCTGCTATAAATGTTGATATATGTATTGTAGGGAAGGAAAACTTAGGTTCTTTTGGCTCATCTATTAATTAAATTATGAGACAGATTAGAAGGAGGGGGGGGGGAAGCAAATTTAATTACATACATACAGGAGTCCCATAAGAATATGAAATCCAAGGGCAATTCGGGCAGTTAAGGCTTCCATACCATCCTGAGCTGAGGAATGGTATAGCAGCCTAGGGCTTCAAAGGGTAGAAGGGTAATTTAGAGGAAAATAAGAAGAACAGATGCTTCATAATTAAATGTGTGCCCTGTCATACATATAGGTCATTCAAATAAAAATTGTTTCTGATAATAACTCTCTCTCTTAGACAGGCCTCCTATCTAAATTCTTTCAGACAGTTGAAGGAAAGTTAAAGGCTCTTACTGAGTATTTTGGGCCTCCAATATATTCAGCTCAGAAAAATCCACACATCAAAGTGGCACATCTTGGGGAGGCTCATTCTGAACCCTACAATATTTCTTCAATTTTTTTAAGTTGTTACATTTATGTTTTGATACTATATTTTTAGTTATATACATATGTATAATGGTTAGTAGTCTTTTTCTATTCTTTATTTTACCATACATAACTATTCTTTTTCCCTTAAATCATATATATATATACATACATATATATATATATATACACACATATGATGCTGATATTGATTCCCAAGAATGTTTTTAGTTCACAAATACTTCATATTTCATTAAAGTTATTTTAACTATTATAGTTTATTTTTGGTTTGTTCATTGCTTTAAACTTATTTGTTTACAGAACATATTTTGAAAGTCATGTAATACCATATGAGATTAAGAGTGGTAAATTAAACTCATTTATATTAATTGAACATCTATTTAATTAGGATTATAATTTTATTTTCATCATTCTTATTTTTGTTCTACTATACTATCATTTTTTTTTGATATTTCTATTTTTCACCTTTCCAACTTTCTGCCATAGTGTTATCTTCTGCATGCTTAAAATATATTCATAATAAATTTGTTATAAAATAAAACTCTTAAGTGAAGATCCAAGTCATTATTTGTAGCTGGTATTCATGCTACCGAACTCAGGTTTGGCTGCATACCACTTGAAACCCAATGCTAGAAAGGCATATGTTGGTAGAAAAGAAATGTTGCTTTATTTATGGTGCCACTAACCTGGGGAAGTGGAGAATGCAGTGGCACCCCACTCTAGTACTCTTGCCTAGAAAATCCCATGGGTGGAGGAGCCTGGTGGGCTGCAGTCCACTGGGGTCATGGACATGACTGAGCAACTTCACTTTATTTTTTCACTTTCATGCATTGGAGAAGGCAATGGCAACCCACTCCAGTGTTCTTGCCTGGAGAATCCCAGGGACAGGGGAGCCTGGTGGGCTACTGTCTATGGGGTCGCACAGAGTCGGACACGACTGAAGAGACTTAGCAGCAGCAGCAGCAGCAACCTGGGAGGAGGTGGACTTGTGTTTCAGACCAACTCCAAAGATTCTGCTTGGACATGACAGTTTTTAAAATGAAAAAGGGAAAAGAATTTCCGTGAATCATCAAGGCAGGAGGTCAAGCTCTACGTCAATTTCCATTGGGTACAGACTGGTTGACTCCTCATGATCTTTCTTTCTTTTATCTCATTCACACTGTATGCTGCAAGATTGCTGAGGGGACTGGTGGTGGTGGTGGTTGTAGTTGTTGTTGTTTGGTCACTAAGTCGTGTTCAACTCTTTGCGACCCCATGGACTATAGCTCCTCTGCCCATGGGATTTCCCAGTCAAGAATACTGGAGTGGGCTGCCATTTCCTTCTCCAGGGGATCCTTCCAAGAGTTAGTCATTCTTTACTTAATTTTTCATTCCTACTTCTTTTAATTGGAAAAGAATCCACATATTAGGCAAGGCATTGTGAGCATTCAGGAGAGCATAAGGCAGGAGTTAGGTAACATGTCAACTAGTGATCTCATTAGCAGAATAAAGGTTTAGGAGAATGGAAACAAACAGGAAAGGGGCATAGAGCTGCTTATATTCAAATCTCGTTTGTAATCATATATATCTGCTACAGAAGAAAATTCTATCAGACTCTTATTTCTTACTCTCTTTTTTACTTTCTAGCAAACTTATTTTAACTTAAAGTGTATTTTCTATGGTTTTATATGATGCAGTAATTTTAAAGTTGTGTTTTTTCATTTTTTTTGTTTCAATGTGGCACTTTGTATAGCACAATGATCTTAAATATAGCTTTACATATATATATTACTTCAATAAAATATGGCAGGATATATAATTCTAATTTTTATTTTCTTTTAGATACAAATTATTATACCTTTTTTTATTATATTCTATTTCAATTAGAAAAGCTCAATCTACTTAGGCATTTTCTTTTTTTGCATGACCATTTCTTTATCTCTGGATGATAAAGAAGTTTTCATTGTTATGCTTATTTTTAAATTTTAGTTTAACAGTTCTGGAGCATATTTTTCTTTATCATTCATTTGAAACTTTATGTATAAGGAAATTATGGAACATTATATATGTGTGTGTGTGTCAGTCACTCAGTTGTGTCCCACTCTTTGTGATCCCATGGACCACAGCCCACCAGGCTCCTCTGTCCATGAAATTCTCCAGGCAAGAACTCTGGAGTGTATTGCCATTTCCTTCTCCAGTTATATATATGTACACATTATTGTTTTCTTAAATATATTTACCATCTTTATTTTTAATATATCTGCTCCAACAATATCAGTTTGGAGAGCATATGCTATTGATTATTTGCATGTTTTTTATTTGAAAGCTTATTTTATTTTATTATTTTGGCTCTTGAGGGCATATTCTACTAATAGCTGAGGTGTTTTATAGCAGAGTTCTTTTGGTGAACGATATTGGAGAAGAGCAAAAAGGCAGGCCCTAGTCTGATTCACTTTATATTCAGAAGAGCAAAGAGATGAGACCCAAACGAGAACACAAGTACCAAATAATCTTAGTTTTGCCACATTGAAGCTAACCATTTAGCCCATAGTTTAACTTTTATTTCTTCATGAAAAGCTGCATTTGAAAAAGATATTGTGCCTGGTAGTCATCTGTCTGCTCTGTATATGTTGAGAGCTAGATATCAAAGGAGTGAAATCTGAAAATAAACTCATTTACTGTCATTTATTTGTGTTGGCCCTCAGTGATGGAGTAAAACTTCTGTTACCCAATATCACTATGAAGTCTAACATGTTGTGTGCCAACATGTTGGCATGGAAAGAGAATATTTTACATTAGAAATCCTTTCATTGTTTTCTCTGGAAGCCATCTGCTTGAAACATTCAAGCCCACTCACCAACTTCCAGATTTATTACATTACAGAGATCAGAACAAGATTCACATTCCGCTTGCAGTTTCTAACACATGTTGCTGTGATTTTATTGTCATTGTTGTTATTGATATTGTTAGTTACACAAAGTCAGACTTACCTCTATTTAACTCAAACCCATGTTGTTTATTTTCCTGACTTAAAAAAAAATTTATATGTTTTATACTCACATTGTAAACTGCCCCCAAGTTTGTTTGTGAAACTTTTTTTTTCTATTTTAAAATGTGGGCCTGGAAATGAAAGCCAGAAGGAAAATGACCTAATGCTAGAGATAATAGGTCAAATAACAATAGAACAACCTAATTTCCAATTTTAGCTTTCCACCATCATCTGACAATCCCTTAATAATTTAAGATACTTATAACTTTATCTCTTCTTTTGTAATTGGACTTATCTGTTATATTTTATGAAATTAAGCCTCAGTGGCACATAATTTATGACTCATGGAATTTACACTTGTAAATTAAATGGAAAATAAGTTAACTTTAATCTGAATTTTGGAGGTATTTTGTAGTTCCTACTGTAAAAAAACCATAGCTATCCAAATTGTAAAATTATCAAGTCAAATTTAAATTGGTCATACTGAGAAGAGAAAGATTATTATAGTCTTTGAATAATCACACTCACAATGATACATGAAAAGTAAGTATAATGTTTATACTAACATAATATAAATAAATATATTGAATAACCTGCAAAATTTTGAAAAATGAAAAATTTAATTATTAAAAACTATGAGATAAGGAAATTATTTGTAAGCATCATATATGTAAAAAGAAATATATATTAAGAAAAAATATTGGCAATTTAGTAAACTATGGACTTAGCTCAGGTTTAGAATCGACCCTTCTATTGATATTTCATGGGAAGAATATTTGAGATACATATAACTCAAAAAATAAATAAATGCACTTACCATGATAATAAAATCATTTTGGCTTGTTAGGTTAACTGGAAATATAATTATAATTAAACATTATAGTATGCAGAATAATGCCACTCTACCACCAAAATGCCTATACATTCATCCCTGAAAGTATGGATTTTTTTATGTGGGAAAAGGGACATTTCAGATGAGATAATCTAGATTTTCTTTTTCTTTTTTAAATTTATTTATTTTCATTGCAGACTAATTACTTTACAATATTGTACTGCTTTTGCCATGCATTGACATGAATCAGCCATGAGTATACATGTGTTCCCCATCCTGAACCCCCCTCCCACATCCCTCCCCATCCCATCCCTTTGGGTCATCCCAGTACACCAGCCCTGAGCACCTTGTCTCATGCATCAAACCTGGACTGGCGATCTATTTCACATATGATAATATACATGTTTCAATGCTATTCTCTCAAATCATCCCATTCTCTCCTTCTCCCACAGAGTCCAAAAGACTGTTCTATACATCTGTGTCTCTTTTGCTGTCTAGCATATAGGGTTATTGTTACCGTCTTTCTAAATTCCATATATATGTGTTAGTATACTGTATTGGTGTTTTTCTTTCTGGCTTACTTCACTCTGTATAATAGGCTCCAGTTTCATCCACCTCATTAGAACTGATTCAACTGCATTCTTTTTAATGGCTGAGTAATATTCCATTGTGTATATGTATTACAGCTTTCTTATCCATTCATCTGCTGATGGACATCTAGGTTGCTTCCATGTCCTGGCTATTGTAAACAGTGCTGCAATGAACATTGGGGCACACGTGTCTCTTTCAATTCTGGTTTCCTAGGTGTATATGCCCAGAAGTGGGATTGCTGGGTCATATGGCAGTTCTATTTCCAGTTTTTTAAGGAATTTCCACACTGTTCTCCACAGCTGTACTAGTTTGCATTCCCACCAACAGTGTAAGGGGGTTCCCTTTTCAATCCTGTTGTACTTCTATCCTACAGAACTGTAAGGTTGTCAATGTGTTTTGATTTGAGCCACTAAGTTTGTAGTCATTTGTTAAAGCAGAAAACATACAAAGTTGTGAATTGTTTTCATTCTTTGATAATTAAGAAAACCTGCTATAAAAGACAAGCAAGCAAAGAATAAAAAAAATCCCTAGAACCCAGAATTTCTAAAATTTGATTTCATAAACAACTAATTTTCTCAAGATTAATTAAAAAACATGCCCATATGAAATAATTTTACTAAATTGAGTGCACATGTTTTGGAGATTCAAAATAACTTTTATTAGTGCATAGCTTCCTTTGTGGCTCACCTGGTAAAAAATCCATCTACAGTGTGGGAGATCTGGGTTTGATCCCTGGATTGGAAAGATCCCCTGGAGAAGGGAAAGGCTACCCACTTCAGTATTCTGGCCTAGAGAATTCCATGGACTGTATAGCCCATGGGGTCGCAAAGAGTTGGACATAACTGAGCAATTTTCACTTCACACTTAAGCAACATTTGACCTGTTATTATATATTTTATTATGTGAAAATGTCTATTATTGTTGTATTGAACATAATGACTTGATCATTATAAAACTGAAAAGATAAATTGCAAATTAAGGGAAAAAAAAAAAAAAGAGAGATACTTCCCTTGTAGCTTAGTCAGTAAAGAATTTACTTTCAATGCAGGCGACCCAGCTTCAATTCCTGGGTTGGAAAGTTCCCCTGGAAAGGGAAATGACAACCCACTCCAGTATTCTTGCGTGGAGAATCCCATGGACAGAGGCGCCTGGCAGGCTACAGTCCATGAGGTCGCAAGGGTGAGACATGACTTAGCAACTAAACCACCACTACCAGAGGGGGAAAAAAAAAAACAAAACAGAAAACTCACTAGTTTTATCATTGAAGAGCACTAATATCTGAATATATAAAGAATAGTCAAGAGAAAAGCAGTAACATAGTTGAAAAACCTTTGATATTCATAAATTACTAGTTCTCAGATGAGTCAATGCAAGTGACTATGATTAGGAGAAAAATAGTCAATATCCCTCGTGTATACTCACAATTCACTATAATAGAACTTCATATGTGTCAAAAATGTTAAAGTTTGGGAATACAGCTCTGGATATGTTGACTTAAGAAATATTAAGATGTTTTCACAGGAATATTTAGCAATACATAGTGAAATTATATGTACATTTTCCTATGATCTAGGAAATTTTAGTTTTGGAGCACTATTCACAAGACAACTATGTATATCAAGTTATACACATATGAAGTTATTCCGGATTGCACAACTGATCTAAGTAATGACTAAAAGCAGCTTACAAAACACTCAGAATAAATAAATAAATAAATAAATAAATAAAGTATTGATCAACACATAGTATAGCCATAAAATAGTATGCTGTGCAAATGTAAAATAAGGGTAATAAAATACCTAAATATTAATAAGGATGATATAGGTACCAATATCTAAATACCAATAAGACAAAACTGTAGGATGTTAAACAATATTTACAATATGATAGTTTAATGAGAATTTCTTGTTCATTGTTCAGTCACTCAGTCACGTCCAACTCTTTGCGACCCCATGGACTGCAGCACACCAGACTTCCCTGTCCATCACCAACTCCTGGGGCTTGCTCAAACCCACGTCCATTGAGTTGGTGATGGCATCCAACCATCTCATCCTCTATTGTTGCCTTCTCTTCCTGCCTTCAATCTTTCCCAGCATCAGGGTCATTTCTAGTGAATTGGCTCTTCACA
>NW_011494748.1:1392346-1401144 GCF_000754665.1 Bison bison bison | reverse complement strand
AGAAGGGAAAGGCTACCCACTGCAGTATTCTGGCCTGGAGAATTCCATGGACGGCATAGTCCATGGGGTTGCAAAGAGTCGGACACAACTGAGCGACTTTGATCATCATCATCTAGGTTTGTCATTACTTTTCTTCCAAGAAGCAAGATTCTTTTAATTGCATTGCTGCAGTCACCATCTGCAGCCCACAAAAAATAAAGTCTGTTTCCAGTCACTGTTTCCCCATCTATTTGCCACGAACTGATGGGGCTGGATGCCATGATCTTAATTTTTTGAATTTTGAGTTTTAAGCCAGCTTTTTCACTCTCCTCTTTCACTTTAATCGAGAGGCTCTTTCATTCCTCTTTACTTTCTGCCATAGGGTATGATCTGCATATCTGAGGTTATCGATATTTTTCCCAGCAATCTTGATTCCAGCTTGTGCTTCATTCAGCCCAGCATTTAGCATGATGTACTCTGCATATAAGTTAAATAAGCAGGGTGATGATATACAGTCTTGATGTGCTCCTTTCCCATTTTGAATGCAGTCCATTACCCCATGTCCAGTTTGAATTGTTGCTTCTTGACCTGCATACAGGTTTCTCAGGAGGCAGGTAAGGTGGTCTGGCACTCCCATATATTTAAGAATTTTCCACAGTTTGTTGTGATTCACACAGCCAAAGGCTTTAGCGTAGTCAATAAAGCAGAAGTTGATGTTTTTCTGGAATTCTCTTGTTTTCCTATGATCCAATGGATGTTGGCAATTTGATCTCTAGTTCTTCAGCCTTTTCTAAATACAGCTTGCATATCTGGAAGTTGCTGGTTCATGTACCATTGAAAACTTAGCTTAGAGAATGTTGAGTGTTACTTTGCTAGTGTGTGAAATGAGTGCAACTGTGCAGTAGTTTGAACTTTTTTTTGATATTGCTTTTCTTTGGGATTGGAATGAAAACTGACCTTTTCTAGTCCTGTGGCCACTGGTGAGTTTTTCAGATTTGCTGGCATATTAAGTGTAGCACTTTAACAGAATCATCTTTTTGGATTTGGTTAGAGAGAGATGAGTAAATATAAAAAGGTACTTATAAGAATAGAGAGATGAATAAACACACATAGTTATTGCATGTATATAAGCACTGCTCATGTAATTCAAAAATGAATAAAAAGTAATTCATTAGATATGAAGGAAGCAAACATAGTAGAAGGGTCCAACATTTAAATGAGATGTCTGCAAATGAACTTTGCATATACCTTTGATATTTGAACCATTTAAATATTTTTGAACCATTAAATAATTAAAAGGGATGGGATACAATTAAAACAGAAACATACAGAGCAACCTGTAAATAATAAAACCAGTTCACCTAATTTATATCAAGTTGATGGCAAAATTGTATAAGAAAAATAATTACTTCTTGGAGTATGAAAACACAGTATTTTGAATGTACATTTTTAGTGATTTATTTTTCTAATGAAAAGGACTGCAAAAAAACAAATTTATTTCAATAACTTATTATTAAAAAATATATAATGAATAATTAATTTTATTTTGAAACTATTACAAGTTTATTGTAGAATAAATTCCACATATGTTAATGTCAATAGGGATTACATTATTCAGTGTTAAATGAAAGAGATTAATGTATAATAACAGAATATAAGTTCAATTTAGTAAGCTTACAGTTGAAAGGGAAACATAGATATTAATTTGTATTCTGTAGTGAGATTTATATATGTGTGTATATGTGTATTCATATACAGAAACACATATATATGCATATTTTCTGGGAAATGCCTAGAACCAATAACAATTCAATGGCAATAAATACCAGAAGCATCAAAATTGTGATATTTTACATCTATTTCCCATGAAAATGAAAAAAAAATGTATAAAAACAGATTATTCTAAGTCAAGGGCAAATCAAACAAAATATACAAGGACATTTTAGGCATCTTATTTTGCCCAAGAGATGGGACATCATTGAACATTCTTGGGAATATATCAAAAGGACATAAGAACCATCTTGAAAGATCTGCCTCTGCCCAAAGATGAAAGTATTTAATCATCAAGAAGAATAACTGGAACTTTTATTTTTCTTATGCACACAGAAACACAGGCAACATCTAACCAGCTAGCTATCATTCATCTAGCTATTGCTCACTTAAACTCACAACACTGGAGGTTGTAACAGAAGAAGCACATTACTATTGTACACTGAAAATAAAAATAAAGAATATATAATTTGAATGATGTTGCAAAATGCTTGTCAAGATAACTAAAGAATACCAGACATTTTCCCTGACGCTGACCCTAGGACCTGATGCCAAAGCACCTTCCCCACCCATGAAGACTGAGCTGGTGAGAAGGGATCTGGGTGGGAAGTGGTTACCAGGTTTTTCAAAGTCCCTTTTCCTCCACTGTCAAACATACACAGCTTCCTAATAAATAACTGTGAGAATAGAGAAGTGGAGTATCTCCAGTTTTTATTCCTGCAATATAAGTTCCAGCTCTTGCAAAAGTGTGTGTGGTTTATCTTGCAGAGGGGAGTTATTCTTGCCTGACTTTTAGGAGCTTTCATGGGGAAAAGAGCTTTGATGAAGGGAGGGGGACTTTAGAGAAAGAGACAGTGAGCCCTGGAAAGGTGGAAGGGAGGAAGAGGGGTGGCTGTGTGTTTTCTACCTCCCCACAAAGGAAGGGTGAGGCAGTTGACAGAGAGGAAGTCCTTTGCTATTCAGCCCCAGAATAAAGACACTGTTCACTGGCTCAGTCACCTGCTGCATAGTTTTATGAGACTTTGTTGTTCTGCATACAGACATCTTCTGTTGGGAATCTTCCCTTCCTCCCAGGGACCACAGACTATTCCAACAAAGAGAGTAATATTTACTTGGGTGATACTCCCTTAAGCCAAAGAGAAGCTCCCCAATCTGCCCTGGGGAGTCAGGTAAACTAGAAAGGGTGGCGGCAGAGAACATATTGGGCAAGATAAGGGGGGAGTCCCCAGTTTGGGGCTCAGGTTCTTGGATGACACTTACTCCCCCTCCTGAAAACCTGGATATGGACTGAACTTAGGTGGGTTAGGCAGGAGGCCTAGTTAGGGGACACTCGTCTTCACAAACAGTAAAATATTGGAAGGCAGCCTGGGAAGACATGGTCACATCCTTCTCCCAAGAAGGGGCTAGGAAGAAAGGCAGTTTGCATGGCACCTCCCATTTCCTCTTTACTCCCCTTCACTTTCCTGTTACCACTTTCCTGGTCTCTTCACATCCACCTTTTTCTGTCCCAATTCCTTAGCTTTATTGGTTGTATATATATAAACTCCAGTGAAAAAATCTAAGGATGAAAGTTATTTATATAAAATTCTTGCTGTATTAGTTTCCTAGGGCTACTATAACAAATTAACACATACTACCTACCCCACGTCCGAGGCCATGGGCAGTGGCTGAGAGGAGCAACCCCACATCCAAGGAGCAGTGGCTGCGTGGGCGCAGGAGGGCCGAGAGGAGTTACTCCACGTTCAAGGTCAGGAGGGGTGTCAGTGAGGAGATACCCCTCCTCCAAGGTAAGGAGCAGTGGCTGCGCTTTGCTGGATCAGCTGTGAAAAGATACCCCATGTCCAAGGTAAGAGAAACCCAAGTAAGATGGCAGGTGTTGTGAGAGGGCATCAGAAGGCAGACACACTGAAACCATAATCACAGAAAACTAGTCAATTTGATCACATGGACCACAGCCTTGTCTAACTCAATGAAACTAAGCCATGCCAAGTGGGGCCACCCAAGATGGGCGGGTCATGGTGGAGAGGTCTGACAGAATATGGTCCAATAGAGAAGGGAATGGCAAACCACTTCAGTATTCTTGCCTTGAGAACCCCATGAACAGTATGAAAAGGCAAAATGATAGGATACTGAAAGAGGAACTCCCCAGGTCAGTAGGTGCCCAATGTGCTACTGGAGATCAGTGGAGAAATAACTCCAGAAAGAATGAAGGGATGGAGCCAAAGCAAAAACAATACCCAGTTGTGGATGTGACTGGTGATAGAAGCAAGGTCTGATGCTGTAAAAAGCAATATGGCATAGGAACATGGAATATTAGGTCTATGAATCAAGGCAAATTGGAAGTGGTCAAGCAGGAGATGGCAAGAGTGAACATCAACATTCTAGAAATCAGTGAACTAAAATGGACTGGAATGGATGAATTTAACTCAGATGACCATTATATCTACTACTGCGGGCAGGAATCTCTGAGAAGAAATGGAATCAGGAGTTCAAAATGCAGTACATGGATGCAGTCTCAAAAACGACAGAATGATCTCTTCATTTCCAAGACAAACCATTCAATATCACAGGAATCGAAGTCTATGCCCCAACTAGTAATGCTGAAGAAGCTGAAGGTCAACACCTAAATCAGATTGATTATATTCTTTGCAGCCAAAGATAGGGAAGCTAAACAGTCAGCAAAAACAAGACCAGGAGCTGACTGTGGATAAGATCTTGAACTCTGTATTGCCAAATTCAGACTTAAATTGAAGAAAATAAGGAAAACCACTAGAGCATTCAGGTATGACCTAAATCAAATCTATTATGATTATACAGTGGAAATGAGACATAGATTTAAGGGACTAGATCTGATAGATAGGTGCTTGATGAACTATGGGCGGAGGTTCATGACATTGTACAGGAGACAAGGATGAAGACCATCCCCATGGAAAAGAAATGTAACAAAGCAAAATGGCTTTCTGGGGAGGTCTTACAAATAGCTGTGAAAAGAAGACAAGTGAAAAGCAAAGGAGAAATGGAAAGATATAAGCATCTGAATGCAGAGCTCCAAAGAATAGAAAGGAGAGATAAGAAAGCCCTCCTTAGAGACCAATGCAAAGAAATAGAGGAAAGCAACAGAATGGGAAAGACTAGAGATCTCTTTGAGTAAGTTTGAGATACCAAGGGAACATTTCATGGAACGATAGGCTCAATAAAGAAAAGAAATGGTATGGACCTAACAGAGGCAGAAGATGTTAAGAAGAGGTAGCAAGAATACACAGAAGAACTGTACAAAAAATATCTTCATGCCCAAGATAATTATGATGGTATGATCACTCACCTAGAGCCAGACATCCTGGAATGTGAAGTGAAGTGGGCCTTAGAAAGCATCATTAGGAACAAAGCTAGTGGAGGTGATGGAATTCCAGTTGAGCTATTCAAATCCTGAAAGATGATGTTGTGAAAGTGCTGCACTCAATACGTCAATAAATTTGGAAAACTCAGCACTGGTCACAAGGCTGGAAAAGGTCAGTTTTCATTCCAATCTCAAAGAAAGGCAATGCCAAAGAATGCTCAAACTACCGCACAATTGCACTCATCTCACACGCTAGTAAAGTAATGCTCAAAAGTTTCCAAGCCAGTCCTCAGCAGTACGTGAACTGTGAACTTCCAGATGATCAAGCCAGTTTTAGAAAAGGCAGAGGAACCAGAGATCAAATTGCCAACATCCGCTGGATCATCGAAAAAGCAAGAGAGTTCCAGAGAAACATCTATTTCTGCTTTATGCCAAAGCCTTTGACTGTGCAGATCACAATAAACTGGAAAATTCTGAAAGAGATGGGAGTACCAGACCACTTGACCTGCCTCTTGAGAAACCTATATTCAGGTCAGGAAGCAACAGTTAGAACTGGACATGGAGCAACAGACTGGTTCCAGATAGGAAAAGGAGTATGTCAAGGCTGTATATTGTCACCCTGCTTATTTAACTTCTATGCAGAGCACATCATGAGAAACGCTGGGCTGGAAGAAGCACAAGCTGGAATCAAGATTGCCGGGAGAAATATCGATAACCTCAGATATGCAGATGACACCACCCTTATGGCAGAAAGTGAAGAGGAACTAAAAAGCCTCCTGATGAAAGTGAAAGAGGAGAGTGAAAAAGTTGGCTTAAAGCTCAACATTCAGAAAACTAAGGTCATGGCACCTGGTCCCATCACTTCATGAGAAATAGATGGGGAAATAGTGGAAACAGTGACAGACTTAATTTTTTTGGGCTTCAAAGTCACTGCAGATGGTGACTGCAGCCATGAAATTAAAAGATGCTTACTCCTTGGAAGGAAGGTTATGACCAACCTAGATAGCATATTCAAAAGCAGAGACATTACTTTGCCAACAAAGGTCCGTCTCGTCAAAGCTATGGTTTTTCCAGTGGTAATGTATGGATGTGAGAGTTGGACTGTGAAGAAAGCTGAGCGCTGAAGAATTGATGCTTTTGAACTGTGGTGTTGGAGAAGACTCTTGAGAGTCCCTTGGACTGCAAGGAGATCCAACCAGTATATCCTAAAAGAGATCAGTCCTGGGTATTCTTTGGAAGGAATGATGCTAAAGCTGAATCTCCAGTACTTTGGCCACTTCATGCAAAAAGTTGACTTATTGGAAAGACTCTGATGCTGGGAGGGATTGGGAGCAGTAGGAGAAGGGGACGACAGAGGATGAGTTGGCTGGATGGCATCGCCTACTCGATGGACGTGAGTTTGAATGAACTCCGGGGGTTTGGTGATGGATAGGGAGGCCTGGTGTGCTGCAATTCATGGGGTCCCAAAGAGTCCAACACTACTGAGTGACTGAACTGAACAGAAATGAGGTAATTTAAAATACCACAGCTTTATTTCCTTATAACTCTATGGACATAAGTCTAAAATTGATGTATTAATTGGGCCATGTTCTCTCTAAAGTCTGCAGAGGAAGATCCTTCCTTTCTTCTTCCTAGTTACTAGTGGCTGCAGGCAATTTTTGTGATTTCTTTATTTGCAGATGCATGATAATTCTCATCTTCCCTTACTCTATGACATGTCTTTCTTTCCCCATGTCATCTCTATGTCTCTATTTCCTCTTGTTTTAAGGACAACACTTACATTGCCCACACTAATCCAATGCAACCTCATCTTAACTTCATTACATTTGCAAATACTCTAGTTCCAAAAAGTATCAGGAAGATAAGCGTGTGCCATATGAATGCTTATTAAAGGGTGACCTCAGCAAAGGGGGATTTAATAATCAACTTAGTAGAATGACTTCGGAATTTTGCATTCAAATGGGTATATCTTCTCTTGTCTCTTTTGCTTTTTCGCTTCTCTTCTTTTCACAGCTATTTGTAAGGAATCCTCAGAGAGCCATTTTGCTTTCTTGTATTTCTTTTTCTTGGGGATGGTCTTGATCCCTGTCTCCTGTATAATGTCATGAACCTCCGTCGATAATTCATCAGGCAATCTGTCTATCAGATCTAGTCCTTTAAATATATTTCTCACTTCCACTGTGTAATCATAAGAGATTTGATTTAGGTCGTATCTGAGTGGTCTAGTGGCTTTCCCTACTTTCTTCAATTTCAGCCTTAATTTGGCAATAAAGAGTTCATGATCTGAGCCACATTCAGCTCCCAGTCTTGTTTTTGCTGAATGTATAGAGCTTCTCCATCTTTGGCTCCAAAGAATGTAATCAGTCTGATTTTGGTGATTTTGGACCATCTGGTGATGTCCATGTGTAGAGTCTTCTCTTGTGTTCTTTGAAGAGGGCATTTGCTATGACAAGTGTGTTCTCTTGGCACAACTCTATTAGCCTTTGCCTGCTTCATTCCATACTCCAAGGCCAAATTTGCCTGATACTCCATGTGTTTCTTTACTTCCTACTTTTGCATTCCAGTCACCTACAATGAAAAGGATATCTTTTTTTGGGTGTTAGTTCTAAAAGATCTTGTAGGTCTTCATAGAACCATTTAATTTCAGCTTCTTCAGCATTACTGGTCAGGGCATAGACTTGAATGACCATGGTATTGAATGGTTTGCCTTGGAAACCAACAGAGAACATTCTCTCGTTTTTGAGATTGCATCCAATTACAACATTTTGGACTCTTTTGTTTGCTATGATGGCTACTCCATTTCTTCTAAGGGATTCTGACCCACAGTAGTAGATATAATGGCCTTCTGAGTTAAACTCACCCATTCCAGCCCATTTTAATTTGCTGATTCCGAAAATGTTGACATTCACTCTTGCCATCTCCTGTTTGACCACTTTGAATTTGCCTTGATTCATGGACCTAACATTCCAGATTCTTATGCAATATTGCTCTTTACAGCATCAGACCTTGCTTCCATCAACAGTCATATCCACAGATGGGTGTTGTTTTTGCCTTGGATTCGTCTCTTCGTTCTTTCTGGGGTTATATCTCCACTGATCTCCAGTAGCATACTGGACACCCACTGACCTGGGGAGTTCATCTTTCAGTGTCCTATCTTTTTGCCTTTTCCTACTGTTCATGAGGTTCTCAAGGTAAGAATACTGAAGTGGATTGCCATTCCCTTCTCAAGTGGACCACGTTTTTTCAGAACTCTCCACCATGACATGTCCGTCTTGGGTGACCCTACATGGATGGCATGGCTCATAACTTCATTGAGTTGAACAAGGCTGTGGTCCATGTGATTAGATTGGTTAGTTTTCTGATTGTGGCTTTCATTATGTTTGCCCTCTGATGGAGAAGGATAGGAGGCTTATGGAAGCTTCCTGATGGGAGAAACTGACTGAGGGAGAAACTGGATCTTGTTCTGATGGGCAGAGCCATGCTCAGTAAATCTTTAATCCAATTTTCTGTTGATGGGAGAGATAAGAAAATAATCAGTGATCACTTCCTCAGTTATAGTGAGTTACACTCACTTCCTCAGTGTAAAGAAATAGAGGAAACAATAGAATGGGAAAGACTAGAGATCTCTTAAAGAAAATTAGAGATACCAAGGGAATATTTCATGCAAAGATGGGCTCAATAAAGGACAGAAATGATATGGACCTAACAGAAG
>NW_011494748.1:1383238-1392246 GCF_000754665.1 Bison bison bison | reverse complement strand
AAATAGAGGAAACAATAGAATGGGAAAGACTAGAGATCTCTTAAAGAAAATTAGAGATACCAAGGGAATATTTCATGCAAAGATGGGCTCAATAAAGGACAGAAATGATATGGACCTAACAGAAGCAGAAGATTATTAAGAAGAGGTGGCAAGAATATACAGAAGAACTGTACAAAAAAGATCTTCATGACCCAGATATTCACGATTATATAACCACTCACCAAGACCCAGACATCCTGGAATGTGAAGTCAAATGGACCGAAGGAAGCCTCACTATGAACAAAACTAGTGGAGGTGATGGAATTCCAGCTGAGCTATTTCAAATCCTAAAAGATGATGTTGTGAAAGTGCTGCATTCAATATGTCAGCAAATTTGGAAAACTCAGCAGTGGCCACAGGACTGGAAAAGGTCAGTTTTCATTCCAATCCCAAAGAAAGGCAATGCCAAAGAATGTTCAAACTACCACACAATTGCACTCATCTCACACAATGGTAAAGTAATATTCAAAATTCTTCAAGCCAGGCTTCAGCAATACGTGAACCGTGAACTTCCAGATGCTCAAGCTGCTTTTAGAAAAAACAGAAGAATCAGATCAAATTGCCAACATCAGCTGGATCATTGAAAAAGCTAGAGAGTTCCAGAAAAACATCTATTTCTGCTTTATTGACTATGTCAAATCGTTTGACTGTGTGGATCACAATAAACTGTGGAGAATTGTGAAAGAGATGGGAATGCTAGACCACCCGACCTGCCTCTTGAGAAATCTATATGCAGGTCAGGAAGCAACAGTTAGAACTAGACATGGAACAACAGGCTGGTTCCAAACAGGAAAAGGAGTTTATCTAGGGTGTATATTGTCACCATGCTTATTTTACTTATATGCAGACTACATCATGAAAAATGCTGGATGGGATGAAGCACAAGCTGGAATTAAGATTACCAGGAGAAATATCGATAACCTCAGATATGCAGATGGCACCACCCTAATGGCAGAAGGTGAAGAAGAAATAAAGAGCCTCTTGATGAAAGTGAAAGAGGAGAGTGAAAAAATTGGCTTAAAGCTCAACATTCAGAAAACTAAGATCATGGCATCTAGTCCCATCATTTCTTGGCAAATAGATGGGGAAACTATGACAGACATTATTTTGGGGGGCTCCAAAATCACTGCAGATGGTGATTGCAGCCATGAAATTAAAAGATGCTTACTCTTTGGAAGGAAAGTTATGACCAACCTAGACAGCATATTAAAAAGCAGAGAAAATACTTTTCCAACAAAGGTCCATCTAGTCAAGGCTATGATTTTTCCAGTAGTCATGTATGGATGTGAGAGGTGGACTATAAAGAAAGCTGAGTGCTGAAGAATTGATGCTTTTGAACTATGATGCTGGATAAGATTCTTGAGAGTCCCTTGGACTGCAAGGAGATCCAACTAATCCATCCTAAAGGAAATCAGCCCTGAATATTCATTGGAAGGACTGATGCTGAAGCTGAAACTCTGGCCACCTGATGCAAAAAACTGACTCATTTGAAAAGACCCTTATGCTGGGAAAGATTGAAGGCAGGAGGAGAAGGGGATGACAGAGGATGAGATGGTTGAATGTCATCTGATATCAATAGACATGAGTTTGAGTAAACTCCAGGTGTTGGTGATGGACAGGGAGTCCTGTCCTGGTGTGCTCCAGCCCATGGGATGGAAAAGAGTTGGACACAACTGAGCAACTGAACTGAACTGAGTAGAATGGCTTATTCTGTGCAAATGGTCAGTCTCTTTCTTCAGTCACTCCTGTTATTGCCCAAAGTGTTCATAAACAAAATGGCTCTAGTAGTAAGGATGAAGCAACATGGACTCTTACTCACCAAGGATGATCTGGCTAAAGCCACCACTGTGTGTTCCATCTACCAGCAGTCAAAACCAAAAAGCACATGCATGCTAACTCGCTTCAGTCGTGTTTGACTCTTTGAGACCTCATGGACCGTCGCTAGCCAGGTCCCTCTATCCCTGGGATTCTCCAGGCAAGAATATGGAATGTGTTGCCATGCCCTGTTCCAGGGATTCTTCCCAACCCAGATATTGAACTTACATCTCCTTTTTCTCCTGCTTTGACAAGCGGGTTCTTTACCACTAGCTTGGGATGATCAGTCAGCCACTTGGTGGTAGTTTGACTTTATTGAACCACTTCCATTATAAAAGTTTGAGTGTTTTGTTTTTGGCTTAAAAGATTCTTACTCTGGATATAAATTTGCCTTCCCTTTGACCAAATTCACTATGTATGGCTTTACATAATTCCTTCTCAACTACCATGGTATTCCACATAGCATTGCTTCTTATTGAGAAACTCAGTTAAGTCCAGTCCCTCAGTCATGCCTGACTCTTTACAACCCATGGACTGCAGCACACCAGGCTTCCCTGTCCATTACAAACTCCTGGAGATTGCTCAAACTGATGTCCATCAAGTCACTTATGCCATTAAACCATCTCATCCTCTGACTTCCCCTTCTTCTCCTGCCTTCAGTCTTTCCTAGTATGAGGGTCATTCCCAATGAATCAGTTCTTTGCATTACTTGGTCAAAGTATTGGAGCTTCAGGTTCAGCAGTCCTTTCAATCAATATTTAGGGCTGATTTCTTTTAGGATTAACTGGTTTGGTCTCCTTTCAGTCCAAGAGACACTCAACAGTCTTCTCCAACACCCTGGTTAAAAAGCATCAATTATTTGGTGCTCATCTTTCTTTATAGTCAACTCTCACATCAATACATGACTACTGGAAAAACCATGGATTTGACTAGAAGGACCTTTGTCAGTATAGTAATGTCTCTGCTTTCTAATATGTTGTCTGGCTTGGTCATAGCTTCTCTTACAATGAGCAAGAGTCTTTTAAGTTCTTGGCTTCAGTCAGCATCTGCAGTGATTTTGAAGCCCTTCAAAATAGAGTCTGTCACTATTTCCATTCTTTCCCTATCTATTTGCCACGAAGTTCTGGGACCAGATGTGATTATCTCAGTTTATTGAATGTTGAGTTTTAAGCCAGCTTTTTCACTCTTCTTTTTCACTTTCATCAAGAGGCTCTTTTGTCTCTTCAGTTTCTACCATAAGGGTGGTGTCATCTGCATATGTGAGGTTATTGGTATTTCTCCCGGCAATCTTGATTCCAGCTTGTGCTTCATCCAGCCTGGCATGTCACATGATGTACTCTGCATATAAGTTACAAAAGCAGGGTGACAATGTACAGCCTTGATGTACTCTTTTCCTAAGTTGGAACCAGTCCTTTGTCCCATGTTTGGTTGTAGCTGTTACTTCTTGACCTGCATACAGATTTCTCAGGAGGCAGGTAAAGTGGTCTGGTATTCTCATCTTTTAAGAATTGTCTACAGTTTGTTGTGATTCACACATTCAAAGGCTTTGGTGTAGTCAATAAAGCAGAAGTATATTTCCAGAGTTTTGGAGCTTTATTCCTTTTCCTGTGAACCAACAAATGTGGGTAATTTGATCTCTAGTTTTTCTGCCTTTTCTAAATCCAGCTTGAGCATCTGGAAGTTCTCTGTTCATGTACTGTTAAAGCTATATTGTTGAAGCCTCAGTTGGAGAATTTTACACATTATTTTGCTAGTGTGAGATATGAGTGCAATTGTGCAGTAGTTTGAACATTATTTGGCATTGTCTTTCTTTTGGATTGGGATGAAAAATGACCTTTCCATTCTTGTGGCCATTGCTGAGTTTTCCAAATTTGCTGGCATATTGAGTGCAGCACTTTCACAGCATCATCTTTTAGGATTTGAAATAGCTCAGCTGCAATTCCATCACCTCCACCAGCTTTGTTCGTAGTGATGTTTCCTAAGGCCTACTTGACTTCACATTCCAGGATGTCTGCTTCTACGTGAATGATCACACCACCGTGGTCATCTGGGTCATTAAAATCTTTTTTGTATAGTTCTTCTGTGTATTCTTGCCATCTTTTCTTAATATCTTCTCCAACTCTTAGGTCCATACCATTTCTGTCTTTTATTGTGCCCATCTTTGCATGAAATATTCCCTTGGTATCTCTAAGTTTCTTGAAGAGTTCTCTAGTCTTTCCCATTTTTTTCGCTCCATTTCTTTTCATTGATCACTGATTTAGTCTGTCTTGTATCTCCTTGCTATTCTTTGGAACTCTGCATTCACATGGGTGTATCTCCTTTTTGACTTTGTCTTTCACGTGTTCTTTTCTCAGGTATTTGTAAGGCCTCCTCAGGCAACCATTTTGACTTTTTTGCATTTCTTTTTCTTGGGGATGGTCTTGATCACTGCCTGATGTTCAATATCACAAACCTCCATCCATAATTCTTCAGGAAGTCTGTCTGTCAGATCTAATTCCTTGAATCTACCTGTCAATTCCACTGGATAATTGTAAGGAATTTGATTTAGGTCATACCTGAATGGTCTAGTGATTTTCCCTACTTTCTTCAATTGAAGTCTGAATTTTGCAATAAGGAGTTCATGATCTGAGCCAGTCAGCTCCTGTCTTGATTTTGCTGACTGTATAGAGCTTATCTATCTTCAGCTGCAAAGAATATAATTAATCTGATTTCAGTATTGACCCTCTATTAATGTCCAAATATAAAGTCATCTCTTGTGTTGTTGGAAGAAGATGTTTGCTATGACCAGTGTGTTCTCTTCAGAAAACTCTGTTAGCCTTTGCCCTGCTTCATTTTGTACCCCAAGACCAAACCTGCCTATTACTCCAGGCATCTTTTGACTTCCTACTTTGCATTCCAGTCTCCTGTGATGAAAATGATATCTTTTTCTGGTGTTAATTCTAGAAGTTCTTGTAGGTCATCATAGAACCGTTCACCTTCAGCCTCTTCAGCATTAGTAGTTAGGGCATAGGCTTGGATTACTGTGATATTGAATGGTTTGCCTTGGAAACGAACAGACATCATTTTGTCATTTTTGAGATTGCACCCAAGTACTGCACTTTGGACTCTTTTGTTTGAATAACTCACTTCATAGCAAATGAAGAGAGGCAATAGGCCCGTGATCCTGGAATTCACTGGTCTTAGTGTATCCCCCACAAATTGAAACAGCTGGGTTGAGAGAATGGTGGAATGGGCTTTTAAAGACTCAGTTACAGTCATCACTAGATGGTAATACCTTGTATTTCTGGACAATGTTCTCTAAGGGATTATGCTATAAATCAGCTTCCAATATAAGGTGCTATTTTTTCCAACACTAGGATTTACCAACACAGGAATCAAAGAAGGAAATTGTAGAAGCATTATTTACTCTTATCCGTAGTCATTTATCAGCAAAATTCTGTATTCTGTCCCCAGAATCTATGTTTTGCTGATCTAAAGTTCTTACTTACAGAAGGAGGAAAGCTTCCACCAGAAAGTACAACAAAGAACATTTTATGATTGTCATCTGCCTACTATGATCTAGTAGTCCTTCTAAATTTACAGGGAAACAAATAATTATTGTACTGACTGGGGTGAATGGTCTTGATTATCAAGAGGAAACTGAGCTAACTCTACACAGTAGAGGTGAAGGAGGTTATGTCAGGATATTGGAGATGCCTTTGGTTGTCTTTATGTGCTACTATGGCCCATTATTAAAGTCATTTGAAAACTATAACCTGATTTAGCAAGATGATTAACAGCTCAGACCTTTCAGGATTCAAGTTTGAGTGACCCTACTGTTATTGAAAGCTCAGATTCTCTGTATATCAGTGACAAATTAAATCCTGGAGACAGAGTTTTGATGAAGTAAAAAAGGATAACTTTGCTAGGCAAAGGGAGACACACTGGCTTCTGCTTTAAAAAAACTTTCTGTCTCAACCTCAGAAACTTGTGGGGTTTTAAAACTGTGGTTCAAAGGTAGGGTCTCTGACAAGACCAGGGTGTAAGCAGGGCTTGTGCTCCCTAAATATCATCCCTAAAGATTGTCTCCTAATCTTGATGAGATTTCTGGTCCCTCTAATCTTGCCTCGGGTGATTTCTTTTTTGTTCCTCCCTTGATTAGCAACTGTTCAAATCCACCCTTTGGAACGCAGGGAGGAGACTGAGTGACTTCTGCAGGCTGGAGAATTCTTACAAGAAATGGGTGACAGAAAGGCATCTGTTCCTGAAAGCTCCACAAGGTCCCATTTGGTTTCACTACTACTGAAAGAGATGGGAATACAGACAACCAGACCTGCCCCTTGAGAAACCTATATGCAGGTTAGGAAGCAACAGTTAGAACTGGACATGGAACAACAGATTTCTTCCAAATAGTAAAAGGAGTACATCAAGGCTGTATTCCTTTTCCTATTTGGAACTAGTCTGTTGTTCCATGCCCAGTTCTAACTGTTGCTTCCTGACCTGCATAAAAAGAGTACATCAAAGCTGTATTAGAGAAGGCGATGGCACCCGATTCCAGTACTCTTGCCTGGAAAATCCCATGGAAGGAGGAGTCTGGTAGGCTTCAGTCCATGGGGTCGCAAAGAGTTGGACATGACTGAGCGACTTCACTTTCACTTTTCACTTTAATGCGTTGGAGAGGGAAATGGCAACCCACTCCAGTGTTCTTGCCTGGAGATTCCCATGGAGGGGGAGCCTGGTGGGATGCCCTCTATGGGGTTGCACAGAGTCAGACACCACTGAAGTGACTTAGCAGCAGCAGCAGCAAGGCTGTATATTGTCACCCTACTTATTTAACTTATATGAAGAGTACATCATGAGAAATGCTGGGCTGGAAGAAGCACAAGCTAGAATCAAAATTGCTGGGAGAAATATCAATAACCTCAGATATGCAGATGACATCACCCTTATGGCAGAAAGTGAACAGGAGCTAAAGAGCCTCTTGATGAAAGTGAAAGAGGAGATTGAAAAGGTTGGCTTAAAGTTCAATATTCAGAAAACTAAGATCATGGCATCTGGTCCCATCACTTCATGGGAAATAGATGGGGAAACAGTGGAGGCAGTGTCAACTTTATTTTTGGAGGCTCCAAAATCACTGAAGATGGTATTGCAGCCATGAAATTAAAAGATGCTTACTCCTTGGAAGGGAAATTATGAGCAACCTAGATGGCATATTCAAAAGAGAGACATTACTTTGCCAAAAAGGTCCGTCTAGTCAAGGCTATGGTTTTTCAAGTGGTCATGTATGGATGTGAGAGTTGGACTGTGAAGAGAGCTGAGCACCAAAGAATTGATGCTTTTGAACTGTGGTGTTGGAGAAGACTCTTGAGAGTCCCTTGGACTGCAAGGAGATCCAACCAGTCCATTCTAAAGGAGATCAGTCCTGGGTGTTCATTGGAAGGACTGGTGCTAAAGCTGAAACTCCAATTCTTTGGCCACCTCACGCGAAGAGTTGACTCACTGGAAAAGACCCTGATGCTGGGAGGGATTGGGGGCAGGAGGAGAAGGGAATGACAGAGGATGGGATGGCTGGATGGCATCACTTACTCGATGGACATGAGTTTGAGTGACTCCGGGAGTTGGTGATGGACAGGGAGGCCTGGCATGATGGGATTCATGGGGTGGCAAAGAGTCAGACAGGACTGAGTGCCTGAACTGAACTGCACTGAACTGAACTATAGAAAGAACCACAATATCTGAGGTTTGCAGAGGGCAATGGAAATATGGAGTGAATAGTGGCAGAAAGTGGTTTTAAATGCCAACTACAAATATATGATCAGCTGCAGAAATAAAGAAATTAATCATTATAAGTATTTTACTTTTTTGTTCTGCATGGATTTGCATGTTTATATATACATGAATATATGTATGAATCTGAGCAAATATTTTGGTTTTCTTCCCTCTCTTATCCTTTTATCATCTAATATAAGATGCATTTATCAAAGTTAACTTTAAATTACAATATTAAGTCACAGGTAACATCCCACATTGAAGGTCAGGATGGGCGGCGGTGAGGAGATACCCCTTGTTCAAGGTAAGGAGCAATGGCTGCGGTTTGCTGGAGCAGCCATGAAGAGATACCCCACACCCATGGTAAAAGAAACCCAAGTAAGACAGTAGGTGTTGCAAGAGGACATCAGAGGGCAGACACACTGAAACCATACTCATAGAAAACTAGTCAATCTAATCACACTAGGACCACGGCCTTGTCTAACTCAATGAAACTAAGCCATGCCCACGGGGCAACCCAAGATGGGCGGGTCATGATGGAGAGATCTGACAGAATGTGGTCCACTGGAGAAGGGAATGGCAAACCACTTCAGTATTCTTGCCTTGAGAACCCTATGAACAGTATGAAAAGGCAAGTGACAGGATACTGAAAGAGAAACTCTTCAGGTCAGTAGGTGCCCAATATGCTACTGGAGATCAGTGGAGAAATAACTCCAGAAAGAATGAAGGGATGGAGCCAAAGCAAAAAAAAATACCCAGCTGTGGATGTGACTGGTGATAGAAGCAAGATCCGATGCTGTAAAGAGCAATATTGCATAGGAACCTGGAATGTCAGGTCCATGAATCAAGGCAAATTGGAAGTGGTCAAACAAGAGATGGCAAGAGTGAACATCTACATTCTAGGAATCAGAGAACTGAAATGAACTGGAATGGGTGAATTTAACTCAGATGACCATTATATCTAGTACTGCAGATAGGAATCCCTCAGGAGAAATGGAGTAGCCATCATGGTCAACAAAAGAGTCTGAAATGCAGTACTTGGATGCAGTCTCAGAAACGGCAGAATGATCTCTGTTCATTTCCAAGGCAAACCATTCAATATCACAGTAATCCAAGTCTATGCCCCAACCAGTAATGCTGAAGAAGCTGAAGTTGAATGGTTCTATGAAGACCTCCAAGACCTTTTAGAACTAACACCCAAAAAAGGTGTCCTTTTCATTATAGGAGACTGGAATGCCAAAGTAGGAACTCAAGAAACACCTGGAATAACAGGCAAATTTGGCTTTGGAATATGGAATGAAGCAGGGCAAAGACTAATAGAGTTTTGCCAAGAAAATGCACTGGTCATAACAAACACCCTCTTCCCACAACACAAGAGAAGACTCTACACATGGACATCACCAGAT
>NW_011494748.1:1383004-1383138 GCF_000754665.1 Bison bison bison | reverse complement strand
CTAGTCAATCTAATCACACTAGGACCACAGCCTTGTCTAACTCAATGAAACTAAGCCATGCCCACGGGGCAACCCAAGATGGGCGGGTCATGATGGAGAGATCTGACAGAATGTGGTCCACTGGAGAAGGGAAT
>NW_011494748.1:1382200-1382904 GCF_000754665.1 Bison bison bison | reverse complement strand
AGGGCAAAGGCAAATAGAGTTTTGCCAAGAAAATGCACTGGTCATAACAAACACCCTCTTCCCACAACACAAGAGAAGACTCTACACATGGACATCACCAGATGTTCAACACTGAAATCAGATTGATTATATTCTTTGCAGCCAAAGATGGAGAAGCTCTATACCTCAGCAGAAACAAGATCAGGAGCTGACTGTGGCTCAGACCATGAACTCCTTATTGCCAAATTCAGACTGACATTGAAGAAAGTAGGGAAAACCACTAGCCCATTCAGGTATGATCTAAATCAAATCCCTTATGATTATACAATGGAAATGAGAAATAGATTTAAGGGCCTAGATCTGATAGATAGAGTGCCTGATGAACTATGGAATGAGGTTCATGACATTGTACAGGAGACAGGGATCAAGACCATCCCTATGGAAAAGAAATGCAAAAAAGCAAAATGGCTGTCTGTGGAGGCATTACTAATAGCTGTGAAAAGAAGAGAAGGGGAAAGCAAAGGAGAAAAGGAAAGATATAAACATCTGAATGCAGAGTTCCAAAGAATAGCAAGAAGAGATAAGAAAGCCTTCTTCAGCGATCAGTTCAAAGAAATAGAGGAAAACAACAGAACGGGAAAGACTAGAGATCTCTTCAAGAAAATCAGAGATACCAAAGGAACATTTCATGCAAAGATGGGCTCGATAAAGGACACAAATGGTAT
>NW_011494748.1:1377619-1381780 GCF_000754665.1 Bison bison bison | reverse complement strand
CATGGAAAAAGCAAGAGAGTTCCAGAAAAACATCTATTTCTGCTTTATTGACTATGCCAAAGCCTTTGACTCTGTGGATCACAATAAACTGTGGAAAATTCCGAAAGAGATGGGAATACCAGACCACCTGACCTGCCTCTTAAGAAATTCATATGTAGGTCAGGAAGCAACAGTTAGAACCTGACATGGAACAACAAACTGGTGCCAAATAAGAAAAGGATTACGTCAAGGCTGCATATTGTCACCCTGTTTATATAACTTATATGCAGAGTACATCATGAGACACGCTGGGCTTGAAGAAGCACAGCTGGCATCAAGATTGTTGGGAGAAATATCAATAACCTTAGATATGCAGATGATACCACCCTTAAGGCAGAAAGTGAAGAGGAACTAAAAAGCCTCTTGATGAAAGGGAAAGTGGAGAGTGAAAAAGTTGGCTTAAGTTCAACATTCAGAAAATGAAGATCATGGCATCCGGTCCCATCACTTCATGGGAAATAGATGGGGAAACAGTGGAAACAGTGTCAGACTTTATTTTTCTGGGCTCCAAAATCACTGCAGATGGTGACTGCAGCCATGAAATTAAAAGACGCTTACTCCTTGGGAGGAAAGTTATGACCAACCTAGATAGCATATTCAAAAGCAGAGACATTACTTTGCCAACAAAGGTTCGTCTAGTCAAGGCTATGGTTTTTCCAGTGGTCATGTATGGATGTGAGAGTTGGACTATAAAGAAAGCTGAGTGCTGAAGAATTCATGTGGTGGGGGTGTTGGAGAAGACTCTTGAGAGTCCCTTGGACTGCAAGGAGATCCAACCAGTCCATTCTGAAGGAGATCAGCCCTGGGTGTTCTTTGGAAGGAATGAATGATAAAGCTGAAACTCCAGTACTTTGGCCACCTCATGCGAAGAGTTGACTCACTGGAAAAGACTCTGCTGCTGGGAGAGATTGGGGGCAGGAGGAGAAGGGGATGACAGAGGATGAGATGGCTGGATGGCATCACTGACTCGATGGACGTGAGTCTCAGTGAACTCTGGGAGTTGGTGTTGGACAGGGCGGCCTGGCGTGCTGTGATTCATGGGGTCGCAAAGAGTCAGACACGACTGAGTGACTGATCTGATCTAATCTAATCTGAACAAGAAGGAGAGTTTGCAGTACCCAAGGATTCTGCATCTGAGACCATGCAGGACCTTGCAGGCCCCACTGAAGAAGAAAAGCCTTTCAGTGTTCCCCATTTCTTGGTTATAGGAAAAGGGTCTCTTAAACCTTCCGTGAGTTCTAAAGGACAAATTCAATTCCCAGTGAGGGAATCTGGAAACAGAGGAGGGCCAGTCAAGAAACAATAGTCCTAGTTCTTTCTCAAGGAAAATACATAACAAATCTGACACATATATTTTCGTTCTTTTATAGAAACTAAGGCCCTCATTCAGATTGTTGCTGTTCCATTGCTAATTTATGCCCAACTCTTTGTCATCCCCTGGATTGCAGCATGCCTGTCTTCCCTGTCCTTCCTTATCTCTCAGAGTTTACTCAAATTCATCTCCATTGAGTCAGTGATGCCATCTAACCATCTCATCCTTTGCTGCTCCCTTCTCCTTTTGCCATTAGTCTTTCCCAGCATCAAGGTCTTTCCCAGTAAGCAGCTCTTTGAAACAGGGGGCCAATGTATTGGAGCTTCAGCTTTGGTCTCTATCCTTCCAATGAATATTCAGAGTTGATTTCTTTTAGAATTGATTAGTTTGATCTCCTTGCAGTCCAAGGGACTCTCAAGATTCTCCAGCACCACAATTTGAAAGCATCAATTCTTCAATGCTCAGCCTTCTTTATGGTCCAGCTCTCCCATCTGTGCATGATTACTGGAGAAATCTTAACTTTGACTATATGGACCTTTGTCAGCAAAGTGATGTCTCTGATTTTGAATATGCTGTCTAGAATTTTCATAGCTTTCCTTCCAAGATGCACGTGCCTTTTAATTTCATGGCTGCAATCCCAGATGGAGGATGGTAACTTCAGGCTGAGCACAAGATTCCTAGAACATCACCCTGTTACCTCACCATCAACTAATCAGAAGAAAGTCACACACCCTACAGCCATTACTCCAAATTTTGCCTTAAAAATAATTCCATGAAAACCATTAGGGAGTTCAGTCTTCTGAACATGAGTTGCCTGTACTCCTTGCTTAACACCTGCAAAATCCACTTCACCACACCTAGGGTGTCAGTACATTGGCTTTGTTGAGAGCCAGGAGAGCAGACCCAAGCTGTGTTTGATGCCATCCTTTTTTAGGTAAGGGATTAGCATGCTATTAATAAATAAGATTGCTGTATCATGTTAGGTGCAAATATGACTATCATAGCTTTCATTTCATGTAACTGAAATTTTAAGAAATGTGTATGAATGCCAAGTTGAAAAAAGAAGTGTAAACTGTGATAGCTTCACTTGTCAATGTAACTAAGATGTGCATGCCTCTGCACGCTCAGTCATGTTTGATAATTTGCAACCCACTGAACTGTAACCCACCAGGCTCCTCTGTCCATGGAACTTTCCAGGCAAAAATACTGGAGTGAGTTGCCATTTCCTACACCAGGTATTTCCCAGTAATTCAATTAAACACTGTTACTGTGCAGATAACAGTTCTTGGAGAAGGAAATGGCAACCCACTCCAGTATTCTTGCCTGGAGAATCCCATGGACAGAGGAGCCTGGGGGGCTACAGTCCAGGGGGTCACAAAGAGTTGGACATGACTGAGTGACTTCACTCACTCACTCACTGTGAAGATATGTTGCAGTTATGGTTAATATCTGCAATCAATGAACTTTCAGTTCCGTTCAGTTCAGTTCAGTCGCTCAGTCGTGTCCGACTCTTTGTGACCCCATGAATCACAGCACGCCAGGCCTCCCTGTCCATCACCAACTCCCGGAGTTCACCCAGACTCACGTCCATCGAGTCAGTGATGCCATCCAGCCATCTCATCCTCTGTCATCCCCTTCTCCTCCTGCCTCCAATCCCTCCCAGCATCAGAGAGTCTTTTCCAATGAGTCAACTCTTTGCATGAGGTGGCCAAAGTACTGGAGTTTCATCTTTAGCATCATTCCTTCCAAAGAAATCCCAGGGCTGATCTCCTTCAGAATGGACTGGTTGAGTGAATAAAATTATACTTGATGTTGTGAGTGGGATTCAATCCCGTCCATTGAAAGGCCTTAAGAACAAAACTGAAGAAATCTCTCTCTTTCTCCAAAGAGTTCTGTTTTTCTTGTAGGAGCCTGATTGATACAGAAAGTGTAGGAAATAAAGCAATAAATTTAAAAATACTGTGAAGAGCTAGCATATTCTAGACAAATCCAGAATATGCAATATTCTACAGAACAATCTAATGCCTCTAAAAGATTGTTTTTTCAACCATTTTTATAGTTTCATCTTTTAATTTCAGTAATTTCAGCTTCTTAAACAAATATTTATTTTGTTTTTGAGTCCTAGATCTTATTCACATTTTATTCTTAGCTTTGTGACTTCAGTTTTTAACTCATTAAATCTCTCTCTCTTTTTTTTTTTAAGTATCCATAATCTAAATATTCTTCTAAGAATAAAAATCTGTGTTTATATGGTGTTTCCTTTCATTTATTTTTTTAATTTACTTTATAATTACTTTATAAAATAATTTGCCTGCCAATGCAAGAGAAACAGGAGACCCAGGTTCAGTCCCTGGGTTGGGAAGATCCCCTGGAGAAGGTAGATAGCAACCCACTCCAGTATTCTTGCCTAGAAAAATTCCATGGACAGAGGAGCCTGATGGGCTACAGTCCTTAGGGTCTCAAAGAGTCAAATGCAACTCTTGCCACTTCCTTCTTCAGGGATCTTCCCAACCTAGCGACTAACCCTGGGTCTCCTGTGTTTCTTGTATTGGCAGGCAGATTCTTTACCAGTGAGCCACCTGGGAAGCCCTCACATTATATACACTCAAATATTACTCAATTTAATTTATATTATTTTCTGTAATTTGATGTTGTCCAAGCATATATGTGTCTTTTGTTTGTTGGATTTTATTTTGCTCCTGGTCATGGATTTTAAAAGACTTCCCAATTAGCTCAGTTGATAAAGCATCCACCTGCAATGCAGGAGATGCTGATTCAATTCCTGGGTCAGAAAGATAACCTGGAGAAGA
>NW_011494748.1:1367586-1377519 GCF_000754665.1 Bison bison bison | reverse complement strand
CTACCCATTCCAGTATTCTGGGTCTTCCCTTGTGGTTCATCTGGTAAAGAATCCACCTTCATTGTGGGAGACCTGTGTTCTATCCTTGGGTTGGGAGGATCCCCTGGAGAAAGGAAAGACTACCCACTCCAGTATTCTGGCCTAGAGAATTCCATGGACCGTATAGTGCATGGGGTCACAAAGAGTCAGACACAATTGAGTGACTTTCACTTTTATAGAGTTTTATAACTATTTTCATATTACTTCATTTTCTTCAGAGACTTTTTTTTTTTCACCTCTGGCATTCATTCAAGTTTTTCTATATTGACTTAACCTGAACTTTTTAAAAGTATATAATATTTATTTTAAAATATTACACATTGGCATTCTGAGTTTGCCTTTTATAATTTTTCCTTGAGTTGTTGAAATAGGTCCCTTTATTGTAGTGAGTAAAAGCAGTGACTTTAGAATTCAACTATTTCATATTACATATTTATTAGCTATTTTATTCTAGCATACTACTAAAACCCTCTATTCAATAGTTACATCTTTTAAATGAGAATATATTTCCCTATCCCAAGGAACCTTCAGAGGATTCAATTAAATAAGAAATATAAAGTGATACTGTAGTCATTACATAGTAAGAATTAAAAATATGTTAGTATTATTAACTCAGCTTATTAAAGAGTTTTGTTTAATATTTTCAAACATAGTTGTGGAATTACTCATCTAATTCAGAGGAATTTTGACTTGTGCACAATATTTTATTGTGTTTAGTCGTTGACTCCTGTCCAACTCTTTGTGATCTTGTGGACTGTAGCCTGTTAGGCTCCTCTGTCCATGGGATTCACCAGGCAAGAATACTAGATTGGATAGCCATTCCCTTCTCTAGGGGATCTTGCTGACCCAAGGATCAAACCCAGGTCTCCTATATCACAGACAGGTTCTTTACCATCTGAGCCACCAGGGAAGCCCATCATGTTTTATGGTTTTTACCTAATTGTTGGAATGCCACTTAAACTTTATAGTTCTCAATTTTATTGCTACACAAACTTTGACTTTTGCTATTTTCTTTTACAGTTAAATACATTTTTCTATTCCTTGATTTTCAAAGACTACTATAATCATGTTTCAGATATATATTCTAAACGTTATAAAGTTAATTTTTTTACCCATTTTTGTGAGTTTAATCCACTTTTCTATTTGAATTGTATTTATTGAATATTTACATTTGTTTTTCTATATTATTTCTATTATATTTATATTTTCTCTTTAGAATGCACTCCAAATACTAGTATTTTTTTCTTCTGCTTTAAGTGTCTTGTTTTCACTCTTGCTTGTTATTTTTCTGCTAATTTGTGAAATAATTATGATCTATTAATATTACTAGACTACTTATATTTATTCTTATAAATATATCTCACATAGTGTTCTCTTATCATATTTTAAATTGATTTGTTATCCTTTGAATTTAATTAGAAATTTAGAATATTTTAATTTCCCTTTGGACCTACCATTCTCTTATTCACAAACTTAAGATCTAGATTCTTAGTTAAATCTTATCTTTTACCCATTAAAGTTTTACTATTAATCACAATTTACTTCCCTTATGGCTCAGATGGTAAAGAATCTGCCTGAAATGTGGGAGACCTAGGTTTGATCCCTGAGTTGGGGGAACATCCCCTGGAGGAGGGCACGGCAACCTACTCCAGTATCCTTGCCTGGAGAATCCCCATGGGCAGAGGAGCCTGGTGGACTACAGTCTATGGGGTCACAAAGACTCAGACAAGGCTGAGCAACTTTCAGTTTCACTTTGTCTATATAAATTTATCAATTGTCTATATAAGTTAACCAATTATGTAAGGTTTCATGTCTTCTTTCCTGTTTCCTCTGGCTAGGTTTAATTTTCTCACTTATGAAATTTTTTCTAATTATAGTTTTTCAATTAGTAATTCATTAAAGTTAACTAAGAAAATATTCTAGATTGGCATGTGTTTCTTTTTATGCTTTGACAACTGTCATCTATTGCTATTGTTTGAAAATCGCTTTTCATTCTATTTCCTATTATTTAATGGGAAAATCTGCTTTATGATATTTCCCAGATATTTTCTTTCTGCTTTATTATATGATAGATATGTTTTTATTTTTTCCTTTCTAATAGGCAACATATGTCTCCAAAATCACTGCAGACAGTGATGGCAACCATGAAATTAAAAAACAAACAAACAAAAAAAACAAAAACACTTGCTCCCTGGAAGGAAAGCTGTGACAAACCTAGACAGCATATTCAAAAGCAGAGGTATCACTTTGTTGCAAAAGCCATATAGGCAAAGCAATGATTTTTCCAGTAGTCATGTATGGATGTAAGAGTTGGATCACAAAGAAGGCTGTGTGCCGAAGAATTGATGCTTTCAAATTGTGGTTCTGGAGAAGACTCTTGAGAGTCCCTTGGACTGCAAGAACATCAAACCAGTCAATTCAAACCGGTCAATTCTAAAGGAAATCAACACTGAGTATTCATTGGAAAGACAGATGCTGAATCTGAAGCTCCAATACATTGGCCAATTGATGTGAAGAGATGACTCACTGGGAAAGACCTTGATGCTAGGAAGGATTGAAGGCAGGAGGAGAAGGAAGCCGCAGAAGATGAGATGGTTAGATAGCATCACTGACTCAGTAGACATTATTCTGATCATTCTCTGAGAGATAGTGAAGGAGAGGTGAACCTGGCATGCAGTAGTCCATGGGGTGGCAAAGAGTTGGACACAATTAGCAACTGAACTACAGCAACAGAGGCAGCATTTTGAATACCCCTTTTTGGTCTTGTTTGCTCTTTTTTCTTTTTTTTAAATCAATCTGAATATCTATTCAATCCTATAAGATTCATCACAATTATCTTTTAAAATATTAAGCCCGTCATCTTTCTCATTTCTTACTTTCACAGGGCCTTTATTTGCCTTAAGTGGCTTTTTTTTTTTTTCTTTGTTTAATATAACTGATAGTTTTCTTAAAGGTTATTTTATTTATTACTGGTTTAGGAGTGTCTCTCTAAGTGCCTTTGTCATTGGTAATTTCTGGTAATTTGTAGGCCCTGAAGAAGCTCCTTTTGCTAACTAATGAGAGCAATGTTTGTCTTTCCTGCATTGATGAGAAAGCATTAATGAGGCTGTAGGGACAAGACAAAATAACAGCTATTTTGTCTCTTGTTCACGGTTATGGCTTTGAATTTCTTTTGCAGTTCAGTTTCTAGGAGGTTTAATTCTTTCCTTTGATCTTTGATATGGATATTATATGTAATATACACACACATATATTAATTAGTTAGTTCTGCCTTGTTCAATATTGAACTTATTCTAAGGCTATTCAGAATATTTGTTGTATTTTTTTATGTTATTTATTTTTTTAATTGAAGGATAATTGCTTTTCAGAATTTTGTTGTTTTCTGCCAAACCTCAATATGAATCAGCCATAGGTATACATATATCCCCTCCCTTTTGAACCTCCCTCCTATCTCCCTCCCCATTCCACTCCTCTAGGTTGATACAAATACTTTTTTTGAGTTTCCTGAGCCATACAGCAAATTCCTATTGGCTATTTATATTACATGTGGTAATGTAATTCTTCATGTTACTCTTTCCATATATCTCACCCTCTCCTCCCTTCTTCCCATGTCCAAAGTCTATTCTCTATGTCTGTTTCTCCATTGCTGCCCTATAAATAGATTATTCAGTACCATTTTTCTAGATTCCATATATATGAATTAGAATATGATATTTCTCTTTCTCTTTCTGAGTTGCTTCACTCTGTATAATAGGTGCTAGGTTCATCCACCTCATCAGAACTAACTCAAATGTGTTCCTTTTTATAGCCAAGTAATATTCCATTGTGTATATGTACCACAACTTCTTTATCCATTCAACTGTCAGTGGACATTAGGTCGCTTCCTTGTTCTGGCTATAAAAAGTGCTGCAATGAACAATGGGATACATGTGTTTCTTTCAATTTTGGTTTCCTCAGGGTATATGCCTAGGAGTGGGATTGCTGGGTCATATGGTAGATTTATTCCTAGTTTTTTAAGAAATCTCCATACCATTTTCCATAGTAGCTGGATCAATTTACATTCCCACTAACAGTGCAAGAACGTTCCCTTTTCTCCAAACCCTCTCCAGCATTTATTGTTTATATACTTTTTGATGATGGCCATTCTGACAGGTTTGAGGTGATATCTCATTGCAGTTTTGATTTGGATTTCTCTAATAGTGAGCGATGTTGAACATCTTTTCATGTGTTTGTTAGCCATCTGTATGTCTTCCTTGGAGAAATATCTGTTCAGGTCTTTTTCCCACTTTTTTATTAGGTTGTTTGTTTTTCTGTATTGAGTCATATGAGCTGTTTGTATATTTTGAAAATTAATCCTTTGTCAGTTGTTTCATTTGCTATTATTTTCTCCCATTCCCAGGGCTGTCTTTTCACCTTCCTTATAGTTTCCTTTGCTATGCAAAAGCTTTTAAGTTTAATCAGGTCCCACTTGCTTACTTTTGTTTTCATTTCCATTACTCTAGGAGATGGGTTATAGAGGATCTTGCTTTGGTTTATGTCATCAGGTGTTCTATGTTTTCCTCTGAGTTTTATAGTTTCTGGTCTTACATTTAGGCCCTTAATCCATTTTGAGTTTATCTTTGTGAATGGTGTTAGGAAGTGTTCTAATTTCATTCTTTAACATGTAGCTGTTCAGTTTTCTAGGCACCATTTATTGAAGAGGCTGTCTTTGCTCTATTGTATATTCTTGCCTCCTTTGTCAAAAATAAGGTACCCATAGGTGCATGGGTTTATTTCTGGAGCTTCTATATTTTTCCATTGGTCTATATTTCTGTTTTTGTGCCAGTACCATTCTGTGTTGATGTCTGAACCTTTGTAGTATAGTCTGAAGTCACCAAGGTTTATTCCTCCAGGTCCATTCTTCTTTTTCAAGACTGCTTTGGCTATTTGGGTTTTTTTGTGTTTCCATATGAATTGTGAATGTTTTTGTTCTAGTTATATGAAAAATACCATTAGTAATTTGATATGTATCACATTGAATCTGTAGATTGCATTTGGTAGTATTGTAATTTTCACAATATTGATTCTTACTACCCAGGAACATGGAATATCTCTCTATCTGCTTACATTGTATTTGATTTTTTCATTAGTGTCTTATAATTTTCTCTGTACAGTTCTTTTGTCTCCTTAGGCAATTTATTCCTAGATATTTTATTCTTTTTGTTGCAATGGTGCATGGGATTGATTCCTTAATTTCTCTTTCTGATTTTTCATTGTTAGTACATAGAAAGGCAAGTGATTTCTGTGTATTGATTTTGCATCCTTCAAATTTGTTAAATTCACTGATTAACTCTAGCAATTTTCTGATACTATCTTTAGGGTTTTCTATGTACAGTATCATATCATCTGTGAACAGTGAGAGTTTTACTTCTTTTCTTATCTGGATTCCCTTTATTTCTTTTTATTCTATTATTGCTATAGCTAGGAATTCCCAATCTATGCTGAATAATAGTGGTGAAAGTGGACACCCTTGTCTTGTTCCTGATCTTAGGGGATATGGTTTCAGGTTTTCACCATTGAGGATGTTTGTCTTAGGCTTATCATATATGGCCTTTACTATGTTGAGGTAGGTTCCTTCTACGCCCATTTTTTGAAGATTTTTAATCATAAATGGATGCTGAATTTTGTCAAAGGCTTTTTCTGCATCTATTGAGATTGTCATGTGGTTTTTATCTTTCAATTTGTTAATATGGTGTATCACATTAATTGATTTTCATATATTGAAGAATCCTGGCATCCCTGGAATAAACCCAACTTGATCATGAAATATGAGCTTTTTGATGCATTGCTGAATTCTATTTGCTAAAATTTTGTTGAGAATTTTTGCGTCTATGTTCATCAATGAAATTGGCCTGTAGTTTTCTTTTTATGTTGTCTTTGTCTGGTTTTGGTGTCAGGGTGATGGTCACCTCATAGAATGGGTTTGGAAGTGTATCTTCCTCTGTAATTTTTTGAAAGAGTTTTAGAAGGATAGGCATTAGCTCTTCTCTAAATGTTTGAAAGAATTCTCCTGTAAAGCCATCTGGTCCTGGGCTTTATTTTTTGTGAGATTTTTAATCACAGCTTCAGTTTCAGTTCTTGTAATTTGGTTGTTCATAATTTCTATTTCTTCCTGATTCAGGCTTAAAAGAGTGAACTTTTCTAATAATCTGTCCATTTATTCTAGGTTATCCATTGTATTGCCATGTAGTTGTTCATAATATTCTCTTATAATCCTTTGTATTTCTGCATTGTCTGTTGTAATCTTTCTTTTTTTCATTTCTGTTTTTTTTTTTTTTATTCTTCTCTCTTTTTTTCTTGATGAGTCTGGCTAAATGTCTGTCAATTTTGTTTATCTTCTCAAAGAACCAGTTTTTAATTTTATTAATCTTTACTATTGTTTCTTTCATTTCTTTTGTATTTATTTCTGCTAGGATTTTTATGATTTCATCTTTTCTACAAATTTTGTGGGATTTTTTGTTCTTCTTTTTCCAGTTGTTTTAGGTGTAAAGTTAGGTTGTCTATTTGATGTTTTGCTTGTTTCTTGAGGTAGGACTGTAATGCTATAAGTGTCCCTCTTAGAACTTCTTTTAGGTTTTGAGTTGTTGTGTTTTCATTGTCATTAGTTTCCAGAAATTTTTTGATGTCCCTTTTGATTTTTTCACTAACCTGTTGGTTATTTAGAAGCATATTGTTTGATCTCCATGTGTTTGTGTTTTATTTTTTTTTCTTGTAATTGATATCTAGACTCATAATGTTATGGTCAGAAAAGATGCTTGACACAATTCAATTTTTTCAAATTTACTGAGGTTTGAGATACGACCCAAGATGTGGTCCACCCCAGAGAATGTTCCTTGTGCACTTGAGAAGAAGGTATATTCTTCTGCATTTGGATAGAATGTGCTGAAGATATTTATGAGATCCATCTCCTCTAATGTATCATTTAAATCTTGTGTTTCCTTATTAATTTATATTTTGATAATCTGTCCATTGGTGTGAGTGGGGTGTTAAAGTATCCTACTATTATTGTGTTACTGTCAATTTCTCCTTTTATGTGTGTTAGAGTTTGTCTTACGTACTGTGGTGCTCCTATGTTGGGTGCATAGATATTTACAATTGCTATGTCTTCCTCTTGGATTGATCCCTTGTTCATTATGTAGTGCCCTTGCTTATCCCTTGTTGTGTATTTCAAGGTCTATTTTGTCCCATATGAGGATTGCTGTTCCAACGTTCTTTCACTTCCCATTTGCACGGAATATATTTTCCCATCCTCTCAATTTCAATCTATGTGTGTCTTTTAGGTCTTGTAGCCAGCATATATATGGGTCTTGATTTTGTATCCATTCAGCCAGTTTGTATCTTTTAGTTGGAACATTTAATCCATTTACATTTAAAGTAATTATTAGTGTATATGTTTCAGTTTCCATTTTCTTAATGGTCTGTGATTGATTTTGTGGATCTTTTTCTTCTCTTGTATTTATTGTCTATATAAGTCCCTTTAATATTTATTGTAAAGTTTGTTTGGTGGTACAGAATTCTCCTAACTTTTGCTTGTCTGAAAAGCTTTTTATTTCTCCACCAATTTTGAATGAGATCTTTGCTGGGTACAGTAATCTTTGTTGTAGATTCTTCCCTTTCAGTACTTTAAATAAATCCTGCCATTCACTGGCCTGCAGAGTTTCTGCTAAAAGATCAGCTGTTAGCTGTATTGTATTTCCCTTGTATGTTACTTGCTGCTTTTCCCTTGCTGCTTTTAACATTCTTTCTTTTTGTTTAGTCTTAGTTTGATTTGCATGTGTCTTGGCATGTTTCTCCTTGGATTTATCCTATATAGGACTCTCTGCACCTCTTGGACTTGATTGACTATGTACTTTTCCATGTTGGGGAAATTTTCAACTACAATCTCTTCAAAAATTTCCTCGTACCCTTTCTTTCTCTCTTCTTTCTAAGGAACCCCTATAATTCGAATGTTGGTGTGTTTGATATTGTCCCAGAGGAGGACTATCCTCAGCTTCTTCTTCTTCTTTTTTTTTTTTTTTACTTTATTCTGTTCTTCAGAAGTTATTTCCACTATTTTACCTTCCAGCTCACTGATTTGTTCTTCTGCTTCAGATATCCTGCTATTAATTCCTTCTAGAGTATGTTTAATATCAGTAATTGTGTTGTTTGTCTCAGTATGTTTATTCTTTTATTCTTCTAGGTCTTTGTTAGTTGCTTCTTGCATTTTCTCCATTTTGTTTTCAAGGTTTTTTATCATGTTTACTATCATTATTATGAATTCTTTTTCAGGTAGTTTGCATATTTCCTCTTCATTTATTTGGACTTCTGTGTTTCTAGTTTGTTCCTTCATTTCTATTGTATTTCTCTGTTTATATATATTTATTTATTTATTTATTTAAACTTATTGTGCTTGAGATTTCCTTTTCCCAGGCTTCAGGCTGAATTCTTTCTTCCTTTCATTTCTGCCCTCCTAAGTTTGGTCCAGTGGTTTGTGTAAGCTTCATAAAGGGTGAGATTTGTGCTGAGGTTTTGTTTGTTTGTTTTTCCTTGGATGGGCAAGGCTGAGTGAGGTGGTCATCTCGTCTTCTGATAATTGCGTTTGTATTTTTGTTCTGTTTGTTGTTTACATGAAGTGTCCTGCACAGGGTGCTACTGGTGGTTGGGTGATACTGGGTTTTGTATTCAAGGGATTTCCTTTGTGTGAATTCTCACTATTTGATACTCCCTAGGGCTAGTTCCCTGTTAGTCTAGGGTTGAAGTCAGTGCGACCACTCCAAAGGCTCAGGGCTTGATCTCTGGTCAGGAATAAGGATTCCATAATTTTTTTTTAATGGAATTAAGAGAGATTAAAAGAAATACCCAAAAATGAGAAACCAAGGGTGAACCCCAGACAAATGGCAGTTACAAAATCAGGCAAATAATAATTAAAATAATTGAATATACACATATACATATACACCCATAAGCAAAATCAAAACAGTTAAAAAAAAATAAAGTTAAGGGGTTGACCTGGTGAAAAAGGAAATCAAAAATTATATTTACCAGGTGAGATCAAAGCTAACTAAATTGCAAACTGGAAAACAAAACTAAAGCAAGGTGCCAGTGGAGAAACATGAAATGATAACAAAACTAACAAATATGTTGAGAGGAAAGGAAAGAGAGAAAAGAAAGAAAGACTAGATAATGCAAAATTAAATAGAGGTAGATGAAGAAAATTTATGTATATTAAAGACTAACTGCAAGGGGAAAAGAACAGTATGAAAGACAAACAAAAGAATAAATGTAGAAAAACATATAATAGGTTTAAAAATTAAAAAAATAAAATTAAAGAAAATAGAAAAGAAGAAAGGGAAAAAAAAAAAAAAAAACTCCATAGAACTGCAAAAGCCCAACATAGAGGCAGAGGTATATAACAACAGTAAAAAGTATGCCTGAATATACACATATACATATACACCCACAAGCAAAGTCAAAACAATCCAACAAAAATAATGTACAATATATTGACCTGGCAAACAAAGGAAACCAAAAATTATATCTACCAGTTAAGAACAAAGCTAACTAAAGCACAAACTGGAAAACAAAACTAAAGCAAGGTGCCAATTGGGGAATAAAGCAATGAAGATAAAACTAACAAATATGTTGAAAGAAAAAAGAAAGAATAGATATACAAAGTTAAATAGAGGTAGATAAAGATTTATGTATATTAAAGATTAAGTGCAAGGGGGAAAGAACTGTAGGAAAGACAAAAGAATAAATGTAGAAAAAAAGATAATAATAGGTTTAAAAAATGGCGAAAAATAAAAAAGGAAGAAAAAAGAAAAAGGAAAACTCCATAGAACTGCAAAAGTGCAACTTAGAAGCAGAATTTTATAA
>NW_011494748.1:1366466-1367486 GCF_000754665.1 Bison bison bison | reverse complement strand
TAGAAGTAGAAGCTTATCACTTCAGGTCAGTTGCTCTTTGTGACCCCATGAATTGCAGCACGCCAGGCCTCCCTGTCCATCACCAACTCCCGGAGTCCACGCATACCCATGTCTATTAAATCGGTGATGCCATCCAACCATCGCGTCTTCTGTCGTCCCCTTCTCCTCCCTCCCTCAATCTTTCCCAGCATCAGGGTCTTTTCAAATGAGTCAGCTCTTCACATCAGGTAGCCAAAGTTTCAGCTTCAGCATCAGTCCTTCCAATGAACACCCAGAAGTGATCTCCTTTAGGATGGACTGGTTGAATCTCCTTGCAGGCCAAGGGACTCTCAAGAGTCTTCTCCAACACCACAGCTCAAAAGCATCAATACCTCAGTTTATAACAACAGTAAAAAAATGTGACTGAGGAAAAAAAAGCTCAAAAGCTTAATTACATTTCATAGTACAAGTAAAATTGAAAACTGCAACAGATAGAGGGCAAAAAAGAAAAAGAAAAGAAAAAAAATCCAGAAGTAGCTAAAGAACAAGTAAAAACATAAGGAAAATAAAAATTTTTTGAATCACTGCTGTCAGAATCCTTTCCCTCTCTGGGAGTCACAGTCCACCTCACCTCCCTAGGAGGCCCACCAACACTGTGCTGTTCTCTGGATCTGCTGTGGGGGAAGCTCAGATTCTAATTTGGTCCTACTCCTGTGTATTCTTGTCTCCAATGTGTGTTTACTTTTGTGGGAGTTTGCTATGTCCTTTTATATATTCCATAGACACAGAGTCTGCCTAGTTGATCCTGTGGATTTAATCTGCCAATTGTACAGCTGGTGGGAAGACTTTGGGTCTTCTCCCTTAGCCACACTGCCCCTGGGTTTCAACCGTGGTTTTATGTACACCTCTGCATGTGTTTTGTCCATTGGGGTTTAGAACTGGACATGGAACAACAGACTGTTTCCAAATAGGAAAAGGAGTATGTCAAGGCTGTATATTGTCACCCTGCTTATTTAACTTCTATGCAGAGTACATCATGAG
>NW_011494748.1:1361432-1366359 GCF_000754665.1 Bison bison bison | reverse complement strand
ATTGTCAGACTTTATTTTTTTGGGCTCCAAAATCACTGCAGATGGTGACTGCAGCCATGAAATTAAAAGACGCTTACTCCTTGGAAGAAAAGTTATGACCAACCTAGATTGCATATTGAAAAACAGAGACATTCCTTTGCCAACAAAGGTCCGTCTAGTCAAGGCTATTTTTCCAGTGGTCATATATGAATGTGAAAGTTGGACTGTGAAGAAAGCTGAGCACCGAAGAATTGATGCTTTTGAACTGTGTTGTTAGAGAAGATTTGAGAATCCCTTGGACTGCAAGGAGATCCAACCAGTCCATTCTGAAGGAGATCAGCCCTGGGATTTCTCTGGAAGGAATGATGCTAAAGCTGAAACTCCAGTACTTTGGCCACCTCATGCGAAGACTTGACTCATTGGAAAAGACTCTGATGCTGGGAGGGATTGGGGGCAGGAGGAGAATGGGATGACAGAAGATGAGATGGCTGGATGGCATCACTGACTCGATGGATGTGAATCTGAGTGAACTCTGGGAGTGGGTGATGGACAGGGAGGCCTGGTGTGCTGTGATTCATGGGGTCGCAAAGAGTCAGACATGACTGAGTGACTGCACTGAACTTAAGTGATGTGTTTTGTCCATTGCTCCTGAGGCTGCACTGGAAGACTTGGTTCTACCCTAGTGAGGGACAGGTGTGGAGGTGGTGCAGCTGCTTGGGTCACAATGGTTCTGGCTGCACCAGGTACTCAGGGGAGTTGGTGGCTAGAGCAGCAATAATATAGTGCTCTAGAAAGGTATGGCAAACAGTACTGGCCAATACACTCTAGTAATTCTTGCCTAGACTCCCTGACAGAGAAGCCTGGCAGGTTACAATCCTCAGAGTCACAAAGAATTGGACACGACCAAAGCGACCCTACGTACATACATGCAAGACTTTTTTTGACTGTTACAGCTCTGCCCCAGTGAGGGTTGAGCATGAAGGTGATGCAGCTGCTTGGCTTGCGAGTACCCTGATGGCTCCAAATGTGTAGCGTACAGGGATTGCCTCCACTGCAGGAATTATGGCCCTATCAGAGTCTTATTTTGAGCCTCCTGTAGATGGCAATCAGAAGGCTTCTTTGCCCAGTCTTTCTCTGTAGCTCTGCCCATTCAGGCACTTAGAGGGCTCCCTTACCTGGGGTCCTTCTCTGTTGTTTGGGCCATCAGATACATAGAGCATCCTCCCTGCCTTTACCCCGGATGGGTCCTACTCTGGAGATCGGCACATCAGGCACTTAAATGTGCACCCTGGGTGGGGTCCAACTCTGTAGTTCAGTGCATCAGGCATTTGATGGGCCGGCATCTATTGTTCAGCTGCCGATGCTGGCCTGTGGGAGAGAGAGAGGCTATGGTAATGGCTCCACCCCCTACATGTGAGTCAGCAGTAGCACCTTGCTTCCACGGCTGCCTGGTATTCTTCCAAGGCATTTCCCACCCCACCACAATCACCTCCCTCACTTCCCCTTGATCCATCTCTCTGCAGTCAACAGAAGCCCTCACCCTGGGATTGCTCCATAATCCCTAAATTCCAGCTCATAACCGCTGCACCTTCCAGGGGACCTGCCTCCCTGTCTGGGGTATGTATGACTGAGGCAAGGACTGTCTGATTCTCATTCCATTTAGGCTGCCACAGATTAGCTGTTTCATTCTCAGCCTTAAATGTTTCTTCTCTGACTCAGGCAATTGCCCCAATGTGGGAATCGGACCCCTGCTTCAGTCATCGGACCCCCTGTCCCGCCAGGGGCAGGTCCAGTTCTACAAACACTCTGGTTTTCCCCCTAGTTCCTTCAGCCTACTGAGTTTTGTGTGATTCTATATTTCCTTTTCCAGTCGTCAGGTACTCCTGACCACTCTCAGCTGGTGTCCTGCATGCACTTCTGTGTCTGAAGGTGTATTCCTGATGTATCCATGGAGAGAGATGTACTCTATGTCCAGCTACTCCTCTGCCATCTTGTTCTCTCCTATATTCTTTTATAAGGTAAATATTAACATTACAGGTCAAAACAAGTATTATCTTAATTGTTTTAACATGATTCTTGGGAAAAAAAATATGATTCTTGGGGAAAATTTTAAAAGACAAATTTAAGATAAATATGTAACTTACAAGGAAATTTCCTAATCAAAAAGCTGATTGTAGGTCTAAGAGAAAAAAATTCTAGTAAGTGAAATATAATGTCTTTTATTTAAATTGGTTAAGATATTATAGAGTCTTAGCCAAAATTTTCAGATTAGAATATTTTTCAATGACAAAAATAAATCTCCAATGTTTTATTCTTTTGATCAACAAGTGTTTGGTTTATTTAGTTATATAGCAGACAGAAAAATCTAATGAAATGGCTTGTGCATACCTATAATGAATCTTCATGTATCATGAAAATACATATCTATAAGAACATTTAAACCCAACCAACTACTCATGACCTTCCTTATCCTGTTGCATTAACTCTCCAAATAACTTTCCATTGAAAAAAGATTAATATGACAGCAACACAGAGTGTTGTTGAGTCTCACTGTGTTAGGGACATTCTGGAAAGCAGGAGAGATGTGAGAGGAGAATGGTTAAAGTAACACTGAATAAATTATTTGACCTGTTGCCCAAGTTTTAGAATTTTTGGTTTTAAAATGTTGGAAGATTTATGGGTATGCTTGCCATTAAATTTATATATATTTCTCACTTTTGTATGAAAAAAATAACTTTTTAAAAGTCTGAGTGCAGTTATGGATACATCATGTAAGCAATAGAGTTTTTGTTTTGTTTTGTTTTCTTCCTAGTAATCACAGCTGCTAGAGAAAAAGGTGGCAGGCAGAAGCAGCAGGACAGGCAGCAGGAAAGCCATCTGCTTTGCAGACAGCAATATGTAGTTCTTCGGGACTGTTGATTAAACAAGTCAATTCAACTTTTTTTTTCCTTGAGAAAAATATTTTTAGATCATCTATTCAGTGAAAAGGTCATTTGTTACCAAGAAAATGAAATCTCCATTTTAGTTTTACATTTCTTACTGTATTAATCTGCTCTGTCTGTGACACCCTCTAACATTATCAGATCTAGAGAACGCTATCTTATTTTCATATGAACTATACAATCAATTATGGACAATCCGAGTCATAATTTCACTCATCTCACTTAGAAATTTATGAGCTAGATATAATTTGTTAGATTCTGTTAAAACATACAAAATAACCATAGAAATACCTGGAGTTAGTTATCAATAATTTGCACTACAAATATTTGTTTTCTTTTTTATTACATCACATCATCACTTCCTCAAGAAGGGAAGGGGAAAATCAATTAAGCCCACAATGTTCAGCTTTGGTAGAAAATAGCTTAGAGTCCTAACTAAAACCTTTGAGGAGGTTTTCCTGAAATTTCCTTCCTTATATATAACCAATAAAAATTGCAATTTGGCCCCTTACCAACCATTTTTTTAAAATGACTTAAACTTGACCACTTATAAAAATTGAGTAAAGAATCATATGTGTAACTGAGACCTATTTGCAAAACTGAGTCTAACCACTCATTTTCTTCTCCCAAATAAGTTTAAAAGAATAACAAGCAATTAAGTTGACTGGAATTTTATTAATTCTTCTTTCAGTTACTTCAGTTCTCTTTATTTTGCCCAAAGCAGAGGTAATTAATTAAGATAAAAATAATATGCGATCAGAAGCAATTAAACTGGTATAAATTTCCCTTAATTAAGTCTCTTAACTTGGCAGTTTATCATTTTGGCACTTTTTTTTTTTTCAGATATAACTGAATAAATTGTCAGATATCTGAGAGAAGATGGATATTTAGTATATTTGGATATGTATTATAGAAATACACCTTTGTTAATGGAGAATAATTTAATTTCCTTTAAAAATGTTTACTAAGTTAACTAATTATAAAGGAAAACAAGTAGAAATAGAAATATTTTCAAAAAGACGACAAATGTGATTTCAGTTTTGCCTGGAGAGTTGAAGCCCCCAATGTTTGCGATTACTTGCATCCTCATCCAAACAGATGGCATGCTTAAATTCTCCAAAGGCTATCACCTCTTTGCCTTTCTCAGTTCTCTGTCAAAGCAAACCACAACTCTTGATAGAAAAAAAAAAAAAAGCATAATGAAAAGTACATAGTAACTGATAAACTGAACTTAATATGTTTGTGTCAAAGACCTTCATTAGCAAATTAAACTATTAAAATATTAAATTAACTATTTCACCAAATTAACTTATAAACTACATAAGCTAATAATACAAAAATAATAGGATAACTGAACTTGGCCCAAAGATTTGACTTTTTTTTTTTTGTCTCACTTCATTTTGGAAAATACTGGTTAGAAATATTTTATTATGATAGCAACTCTTAAACTGAATTGTACCTAGGATCTCATTGAGAAATAGGTACAGAAACACCACAATGTCAATTTATACACACAGAAGTCTTGCACTCTCACTTGCTTCTTCCTTTACTCTCTCCATCACTTTCCCCTCCTCTCACTCTTCTTCCCTCTCTCTCCTTCTCACACAACTCTATGTGTCAAACATACACACACAAAGAGTTGTTTAAAATTTGGTAAGTGTTGTAAACCTCCTAAATTTTGTGCCAGAATATTGATTTTAGGAACAAAATGTTGATTAAAGATTATTTTTAAAAATGCTACTCTTTTAGCTACCTTTTCTCCCACATATCACATCCTATCCAAGAGTCTATAACATTGCATGGTTTAATCCATTTCATCATTCAAATCTCATCATCAATTCCCTAGAGTTGACCTAAAGAGAAGAGCCAATTTTGTCACTCTACACTCTCAACCCCATTATCCCTTTTTTTTGTTGTTTGTTTCTTTTTTTTTTTTTAATTAATTTTATTCTATTCTCAAACTTTACATAATTGTATTAGTTCTGCCAAACATCAAAATGAATCCA
>NW_011494748.1:1357421-1360007 GCF_000754665.1 Bison bison bison | reverse complement strand
CAAATAGTGAGAGTTTTACTTCTTCTTTTCCAATTTGGATTCCTTTTATTTCTTTTTCTGCTCTGATTGCTGTGGCCAAAACTTCCAAAACTATGTTGAATAGTAATGGTGAAAGTGGGCACCCTTGTCTTGTTCCTGACTTTAGAGGAAATGCTTTCAATTTTTCACCATTGAGGATAATGTTTGCTGTGGGTTTGTCATATATAGCTTCTATTATGTTGAGGTATGTTCCTTCTATTCCTGCTTTCTGGAGAGTTTTTATCATAAATGGATGTTGAATTTTGTCAAAGGCTTTCTCTGCATCTATTGAGATAATCATATGGTTTTTATTTTTCAATTTGTTAATGTGGTGTATTACATTGATTGATTTGCGGATATTGAAGAATCCTTGCATCCCTGGGATAAAGCCCACTTGGTCATGGTGTATGATCTTTTTAATGTGTTGTTGGATTCTGATTGCTAGAATTTTGTTTAGGATTTTTGCATCTATGTTCATCAGTGATATTGGCCTGTAGTTTTCTTTTTTTGTGGGATCTTTGTCAGGTGTTGGTATTAGGGTGATGGTGGCCTCATAGAATGAGTTTGGAAGTTTACCTTCCTCTGCAATTTTCTGGAAGAGTTTAAGCAGGATAGGTGTTAGCTCTTCTCTAAATTTTTGGTAGAATTCAGCTGTGAAGCCGTCTGGACCTGGGCTTTTGTTTGCTGGAAGATTTTTGATTACAGTTTCAATTTCCGTGCTTGTGATGGGTCTGTTAAGGTTTTCTATTTCTTCCTGGTCGAGTTTTGCAAAGTTGTACTTTTCTAAGAATTTGTCCATTTCTTCCACGTTGTCCATTTTATTGGCATATAATTGTTATAGTAGTCTCTTATGATCCTTTGTATTTCTGTGTTGTCTGTTGTGATCTCTCCATTTTCATTTCTAATTTTATTGATTTGATTTTTCTCCCTTTGTTTCTTGATGAGTCTGGCTAATGGTTTGTCAATTTTATTTATCCTTTCAAAGAACCAGCTTTTGGCTTTGTTGATTTTTGCTAAGGTCTCTTTTTTTTCTTTTGCATTTATTTCTGCCCTAATTTTTAAGATTTCTTTCCTTCTACTAACCCTGGGGTTCTTCATTTCTTCCTTTTCTAGTTGCTTTAGGTGTAGGGTTAGGTTATTTATTTGACTTTTTCTTGTTTCTTGAGGTATGCCTGTATTGCTATGAACTTTCCCCTTAGGACTGCTTTTACTGTGTCCCGCAGGTTTTGGGTTGTTGTGTTTTCATTTTCATTCGTTTCTATGCAAATTTTGATTTCTTTTTTGATTTCTTCTGTGATTTGTTGGTTATTCAGCAGCGTGTTGTTCAGCCTCCATATGTTGGAATTTTTAATAGTTTTTCTCCTGTAATTGAGATCTAATCTTACTGCATTGTGGTCAGAAAAGATGCTTGGAATGATTTCTATTTTTTTGAATTTACCAAGGCTAGCTTTATGGCCCAGGATGTGATCTACCCTGGAGAAGGTTCCATGTGCGCTTGAGAAAAAGGTGAAATTCATTGTTTTGGGATGAAATGTCCTATAGATATCAATTAGGTCTAACTGGTCTATTGTATCGTTTAAAGTTTGTGTTTCCTTGTTAATTTTCTGTTTAGTTGATCTATCCATAGGTGTGAGTGGGGTGTTAAAGTCTCCCAATATTATTGTGTTATTGTTAATTTCTCCTTTCATACTTGTTAGCATTTGTCTTACATACTGCGGTGCTCCTGTGTTGGGTGCATATATATTTATAATTGTTATATCTTCTTCTTGGATTGATCATTTGATCATTATGTAGTGACCTTCTTTGTCCTTTTTCACAGCCTTTGTTTTAAAGTCTATTTTATCTGATATGAGTATTGCTACTCCTGCTTTCTTTTGGTCCCTATTTGCATGGAAAATCTTTTTCCAGCCCTTCACTTTCAGTCTGTATGTGTCCCCTGTTTTGAGGTGGGTCTCTTGTAGACAACATATGTAGGGGTCTTGTTTTTGTATCCATTCAGCCAGTCTTTGTCTTTTGGTTGGGGCATTCAACCCATTTACGTTTAAGGTAATTACTGATAAGTATGATCCTGTTGCCATTTACTTTATTGTTTTGGGTTCGAGGTTATACACTGATTTTTTGTTTCCTGTCTAGAGAATATCCTTTAGTATTTGTTGGAGAGCTGGTTTGGTGGTGCTGAATTCTCTCAGCTTTTGCTTGTCTGAGAAGCTTTTGATTTCTCCTTCATACTTGAATGAAATCCTTGCTGGGTACAATAATCTGGGCTGTAGGTTATTTTCTTTCATCACTTTAAGTATGTCTTGCCATTCCCTCCTGGCTTGAAGAGTTTCTATTGAAAGATCAGCTGTTATCCTTATGGGGATTCCCTTGTGTGTTATTTGTTGTTTTTCCCTTGCTGCTTTTAATATTTGTTCTTTGTGTTTGATCTTTGTTAATTTGATTAATATGTGTCTTGGGGTGTTTCGCCTTGGGTTTATCCTGTTTGGGATTCTCTGGGTTTCTTGGACTTGGGTGATTATTTCCTTCCCCAGTTTAGGGAAGTTTTCAACTATTATCTCCTCAAGTATT
>NW_011494748.1:1355330-1356504 GCF_000754665.1 Bison bison bison | reverse complement strand
TAAATGCTCTTTTGATGAATTTGTGGGGGAGAAAGTGTTCTCGCCGTCCTACTCCTCCGCCATCTTGGCTCTTCCCCCCCCATTATCCCTTTTATTTGGTTCATGGTATTAATCACATTTGAGATTGTGTTTCTCATTTATTACACTACTTATTTCTTTTTTTATCTACCCTTGCTGCTGCTGCTGCTAAGTTGCTTCAGCCATGCCCCACTCTGTGTGACCCCATAGATGGCAGACCACCAGGCTCTGCGGTCCCTGGGATTTTCCAGGCAAGAACACTGGAGTGGGTTGCCATTTTTATCTACCCTTACCAGCTTATAAATTACATGAGAGAATGAACAAAGATTGTTTTATTAATTGCTATAATAAAAGGACTGATAGCAATGGCAGTGCCTTTGCCTTTGACTGTGTGGATCACAAAAAACTGTGAAAAATTCTTCAAGAAATGCAAATACCAGACGACCTTACCTGCCTCCCAAGAAACTTGTATGCAGGTCAAGGAGCAACAGTTAAAAACAAACAAGAAAAAGCAGAGTGATTCAAAAATGGGGAAGGAGTGCATAAAGGTTGTGTTTTGTCACCACGCTTATTAAACTTTTAACCATTCATCATGCTAAAATGCCAACCTGGATGAATCACAAACTGGAATCAAGATTTCCAGGAGAAATATCAATAAACTCAGTTCAGTTCAGTTCAGTCACCCAGTTGTGTCCAACTCTTTGCGACCCCATGAATCGCAGCCAGGCCTCCCTGTACATCACCAACTCCTGGAGTTCACTCAAACTCATGTCCATCGAGTTGGTGATGCCATCCAGTCATTTCATCCTCTGTCATCCCCTTCTCCTCCTGCCCCTAATCCCTCCCAGAATCAGAGTCTTTTCCAATGAGTCAACTCTTCGCATGAGGTGGCCAAAGTTTGGAGTTTCGCTTTAGCATCAGTCCTTCCAATAAACACCCAGGACCGATCTCCTTTAGGATATACTGGTTGGGTCTCCTTGCGGTCCAAGGGATTCTCAAGAGTCTTCGCCAACGCCACAGTTCAATAGCATCCATTCTTCAGGGCTCAGCTTACTTCACAGTCCAACTCTCACATCCATACATGACTATAGGAAAAACCATAGCCTTGACTAGATGGACCTTTGTTGGCAAAGTAATGTCTCTGCTTTTGAATATG
>NW_011494748.1:1353950-1355091 GCF_000754665.1 Bison bison bison | reverse complement strand
TAGTTTTCTGAATGTTGAGCTTTAAGCCAACTTTTTCACTCTCCTCTTTCACTTTCATCAAGAGCCTCTTTAGCTCCTCTTCACTTTCTGCTATAAGGGTGGTGTCATCTGCGTATCTGAGGTTATCAATATTTCTCCCGGCAATTTTGATTCCAGCTTGTGCTTTTTCCAGCCCAGCGTTTCAAATGATGTACTCTGCATAGAAGTTAAATAAGCAGGGTGACAATATACAGCCATGACATATTCCTTTTCCTATCTGAAACCAGTCTGTTGTTCCATGTCCAGTTATAACTGTTGCTTCCTGACCTGAATATAGGTTTCTCAAGAGGCAGGTCAGGTGGTCTTGTATGCCCATCTCTTTCAGAATTGTCCACAGTTTATTGTGGTCCACACTGTCAAAGGCTTTGGGATAGTCAATAAAGCAGAAATATATATTCTTCTGGAACTCTCTTGCTTTTTTGATGATCAAGCGGATGTTGGCAATTTGATCTCTGGTTCCTCTGCCTTTTCTAAAACAAATTTGAACATCTGGAATTTCATGGCTCACGTCCTGCTGAAGCCTGGCTTGTAGAATTTTGAGCATTACTTTACTAGTGTGTGAGATGAGTGCAATTGAGAGGTAGTTTGAGCATTCTTTGGCATTGCCTTTCTTTGGGATTGCAATGGAAACTGACCTTTTCCAGTCCTGTGGCCACTGCTAAGTTTTCCAAATTTGCTGGCATATTGAGTGCAGCACTTTCACAGCATCATCTTTCAAGATTTGACATAGCTCAACTGGAATTCCATCACTTCCACTAGCTTTGTTCATAGTGATGCTTTCTAAGGCCCACTAGACTTCGCATTCCAAGATGTCTTCCTCTGGGTGAGTGATCACACCATCGTGATTGTCTTGGTCGTGAAGATCTTTTTTCTACAGTTCTTTTGTGTATTTTTGCCACCTCTTCTGCTTCTGTTAAGTCCATACCATTTCTGTCTTTATTGAGCCCATCTTTGCATGAAATGTTCCCTTGGTATCTCTAATTTTCTTGAAGAGATCTCTGGTCTTTCTCATTCTGTTGTTTTCCTCCCTTTTTTTGCATTGATCACTGAGGAAGGCTTTCTTATCTCTCCTTTCTATTCTTTGGAACTCTGCATTCAGATG
>NW_011494748.1:1329232-1353850 GCF_000754665.1 Bison bison bison | reverse complement strand
GCTTTTTTTGCATTTCTTTTCCATGGGGATGGTCTTGATCCTTGTCTCCTGTACAATGTCATGAACCTCCGTCCATAATTCATCAGGCACTCTATGTATCACATCTAGTCCCTCAAATCTGTTTCTCACTTCCACTGTATAATCATAAGGGATTTGATTTAGGTCATACCTGAATGGTCTAGGGGTTTTCCCTACTTTCTTCAATGTCAGTCTGAATTTGGCAATAAGGAGTTCATGGTCTGAGCCACAGTCAGCTCCTGGTCTTGTTTTTGCCAACTGTACACAGCTTCTCCATCTTTGGCTGCAAAGAATATAATCAGTCTGATTTCGGTGTTGAACATCTGGTGAGGTCCATGTGTAGAGTCTTCTCTTGTATTATTGGAAGGCGGTGTGCTATGACCAGTGCGTTCTCTTAGCAAAACTCTATTTGCCTTTGCCCTGCTTCATTCTGTATTCCATGGCCAAATTTGCCTGTTACTCCAGGTGTTTCTTGAGTTCCTAGTTTGGCATTCCAGTCCCCTATAATGAAAAGGACATCTTTTTTGGATGTTAGTTCTAAAAGGTCTTATAGGTCTTCATAGAACCCTTCAACTTCAGCTTCTTCAGCATTACTGGTTGGGGCATAGACTTGGATTACTGTGATACTGAATATTTTGCCTTGGAAACGAACAGAGATCATTCTATTGTTTTTGAGAGTCCATCCAAGTACTGCATTTCAGACTCTTTTGTTGACCATGACGGCTACTCCATTTCTTCTGAGGGATTCCTGTCTGTAGTAGTAGATATAATGGTCATCTGAGTTAAATTCACCCATTCCAGTCCATTTTAGTTTGCTGATTCCTAGAATGTCGACGTTCTCTTTTGCCAATTCCTGTTTAACCACTTCCAGTTTGCCTTGATTCATGGACCTAACATTTTAGGTTCCTATGCCATATTGCTTTTTATAGCATTGGACCTCGCTTCTATCACCAGTCACATCCACAACTGGGTATTGTTTTTGCTTTGGCTCCATCCCTTCATTCTTTCTGGAGTTATTTCTCCACTGATCTCCAGTAGCATATTGGGCACCTACCGACCTGGGGAGTTCCTCTTTCAGTATCCTATCATGTTGCCTTTTCATACTGTTCATGGGGTTCTCAAGGCATGAATATTGAAGTGGTTTGCCATTCCCTTCTCTAGTGGACCATATTCTGTCAGACCTCTCCACCATGATCCACCCGTCTTGGGTGGCCCCACATGGCATGGCTTAGTTTCAGTGAGTTAGACAGGCTGTGATCCATGTGATCAGATTGACTAGTTTTCTGTGATTATGGTTTCGGTGTGTCTGCCCTGTGATGCCTCTCACAACACCTACCGTCTTACTTGGGTTTCTCTTACCTTGGACTTGGGGTATCTCTTCATGGCTGCTCCAGCAAAGCACAGCTGCTGCCCTTACCTTGGACAAGGGGTATCTCCTCACTGCCGCCCCTCCTGACCTTGGACGTGGAGTAGCTCTTTTCAGCCCTCCTGCCCTCATGCAGCCACCCCTCCTTGGACGTGGTGTTGCTCCTCTTGGCCGCCGCCCCTGACCTCAAGGACGGGGTAGCTTCTCTCAGCCACGCTTCTGCATGGTTCATCTCACCCATTATCGATAACCTCAGATACACAGATAACACCACCCTTATGGCAGAAAAGAAGAGGAATTTAAGATCTTCTTGATGAAGTTGAAAGAGGAGAGTAAAAAAGCTAGCTTAAAACTCAACATTAAAGAAATTAAGATCATGGCATCCAGTCCCATCATTTCTGTTATATAGATAGGGAAAGAATGAAAACAGTGAGAGACTTTATTTTTTGGGTCTCCAAAATCACTGCAGATGGTGACTGCGGCCATGGAATTAAAAGATGATCACTCCTTGGAAGAAAAGCTATGACAAACCTAGACAACATATTAAAAAACAGAGACACTACTCTGCTGACAAAGGTCCGTCTACTGAAAGCTATGTTTTTTCCAGTAGTCATGTATGGATGTGAAAGTTGGACCATAAAGAAGACTGAGCACTGAAAAATTGCTGCTTTTGAACTGTGGTGTTGAAGAACACTCTTAAGAGTCCCTTGGAAAGAGTCCCAAGGAAATCAAACCAGTCAATCCTAAAGGAAATCAACCCTGAATATTCATTGGAATGGTTGATACTGAAGCGCCAATGCTTTGACTACCTGGTGCAAAGAGCAGACTCATTGGGAAAAACCATGATACTGGGAAGGATTAAAGGCAGGAGGAGAAGGGGAAGAAATAGAATGATATGGTTGGTGGACATCACTGACTCAATGAACATGAATTTGAGTAGACTCCGGGAAATGGTATAAGACAGGGAGGCCTGGCATGCTGCATTCCATGGGGTTACAAAGATTTGGACTCCACTGAGCAACTGAACACCAATAATGCCAAACTCAAGGAAATAGTCAATACATTCTTATTTGGAAGAAAATGAAAAGTGAGTGAATATTATATCTCTAAAAATATTAATGAAAATTCCTAATCATTTGCATTGTAATTTCATTTATAACTTTCTTAAAAAATACAATTGATTTAATACATGAATCTGTCCTTTCTATCTTGTTCATGTAGATAAAACCATAGCTTCCTCTTAACTAAGTGAAGAGCCAGATAAATTTTTAAAAGCAACATTAATGATATAATTTCAATATTCCAGATTAATGTATTTATTGTAATGGAGTAATGGTCCCATTAAAACTCAATGTCCATTGATGGTCAGGAAACAAGTATTACAATGAATCTAAAATATTTGAATGTTACAAATGAAAATTTAAATACACAACTTTTTTCCTCAATGAGAATTGCTTTATGTTATCTTAGAACTTCGCACCTATTTTTTCATTAATTATATGGAACTCTAACAACAATTTTTACTTGCTTTTACAATGAGAATAAGACATGTCTTTTCCTCCCACTTTTTTTCATATAATACAAGTGTGGGAATTAGTAATACTTCAAGTCCTGTATGTGAGGAAGAATGTATGTATTATTATTCTACACTAAAATTTCTTAGGTTCAGAATAGAGCAGAATGAGAAATAAAGTTCATAAAATAAATTAATGAAACTGGAAATGACAATAGCAGACATATTTTCAGTTTTACAAATATATATAGGAAAGTACGTTTCCTTACTTATATATCAAAACATTCCACAGAAAAGTTGCTACTACTAAACTTTAGTCCTCAGAGTATTTTCTCATTTGATATTTATATGTGGCAAGTAACATGCTTGCTTAAAATGCGCAGATCATACATTCTTTGGTAGTTGATTTCAATATGCATTAAACAATTGAAAAAGTACTATGGTCTAATTTATAGGGCTTAACTGATTAAATCTTTTGGGAAAAATCACAGAAAAATTTTTATGTGACATGTATTTTCTGTCTATAGTCAGCATTGCTAATGTTATGAAATCAAGAGGTTTTAAATAAAGTTTTAACTATTCATTATGTACTGCAATGATTTTTGCCATCAAAGAGAAATATATAGCAAAATTAACTTGAATTAAAAAAAGAGATACTTTTATTTCTTTGAGACAGTTCAAAGTTTTCAGATTTAGCTTAGTCCTTAAAGTTACAATGTGGCACATTTGGAGATCAAACAATTGCAACCATTTCCTGGATGCTATTTGAGGCAAGCAGAATTGTCACTATATACTAACATGCATTTTTGAACAGATATGAAAAAATTCACCGAAATCTATTTTCATAAATGTTAAGATTATTTTTTGCTTATATTTTTTAAAACAGTGTGGGAATCTGATTCTAAATGAAATGAGAGTTTTGCACTTACTCTTTCCTAGAAAATCCCATGGATGGAGAAGCCTTGTGCAGGCTACTGTTCATGGGGTCACAAAGAGTTAGACAGGACTGAGCAACTTCATTTTCACTTATAAAGCATTTTAGGGAGATAAACCTATTAACAAGCAAAAATTTAAAAAAAAAAAAAAAAGAACCAAAGTAACTATGGCCATATACACTCTACTACTGGTGCCACTACTGCTATTTACTATTATTATTAATTGAATGTCAGTAACAAACCATAATTATTGAACAGTTTCTATATACAAGGAAATACCTCATTCAACCCTCACAATAAACCTATAAGCTACTGTTTATTCCTTTCTTATATGATAAAAAAAAACCTAGTTCAGAAAAAATAAATAATGGAGAAAAGGTCATAAATTAAAAAGTTATTAATAAAAATTCAGTCTAGGAATTCTGGTATACTAAATTCATATCAATCTCTAAAAACATATATTTTATTTACATAATTATATTAACAAATTTCTCAGCAGATGGTTACTTATTTTATTATTGTTTTAACTTTTCTATAAATCAAGGTAAATTGGAAGTGGTCAATAGGAGATGGCCACAGTGAACATCAACATTTTAGGAATCAGTGAACTGAAAAGGACTGGAATGGGGGAATTTAAAATTCAGATGACTCTTATATCTACTACTGTGGGCAAGAAACTCTAAAAGGAAGTGGAGTAGCCCTCATAGTCAATAAAAGACTAAGAAATGCAGTAGTTGGGTGCAATCTTTGAAAACGACAGAATGATCTCTGTTCATTTCCAAGGCAAACCATTCAATATCACAGTAAACCACGCCTATGCCACAACCACTAATGCAGAAGAAGCTGAACAGTTCCATGATAAACTACAAGACCTTATAGAACTATCACCAAAAAAAGATGTCCTTTTCATCATATGGGCCTGGAATGCAAAAGTAGAAAGTCAAGAGATCCCTAGAGTAACAGAAAAGTGTGGCCTTGGAGTACAAAATGAATCAGGGCAAAGGAGAACAGAGTTTTGCCAAGAGAATGCACTGGTCATAGCAGACATCCTCTTCCAATAATACCAGAAGACTCTACACATGGATATCGTCAAATAGTCAGTAGAGAAATCAAATTGATTATCTTTTTTGTAGCCAAAGATTGAGAAGTTCTATACAGTCAGCAAAAATAAGACCAGGAACTCCCTGCAGCTCAGATCATGAACTCTTTATTGCCAAATTCAGACTTAAATTGAAAAAAGCAGGGAAAAGCACTTGACCACTCAGATATGACCTAAATCTTATCCCCTATGAGAACGCAGTGGAAGTGACAAATGGATTCTAAGGATTAGATCTGATAGAGGGCCTGAAGAACAATGGATGGAGGTTCATAACATTGTACTGGAGGCAGTGATCAAAATAATCCCCATGAAAAAAAGAAATTCAGAAAGTCAAAAAGGTTGTCTGAGGAGGCCTTACAAATAACTGAGAAAAGAAGAGACATGAAGGCAAATGAGAAAAGGAAAGATATACCAATCTGAATGCAGAGTTCCAAAGAATAGCAAGGAGAGATAAGAAAGTCTTCTTTAGTGATCATGCAAAGAAATCGAGGAAACCAATAGAATGGGAAAGACTAAAGATCTCTTCAAGAAAATTAGAGATACCAAGGGAACATTCTATGCAAAATGGGTACAATAAAGGACAGAAATGGTATGGACCTAACAGAAGCAGAAGATACCAAAAAGAGGTGGAAAGAATGCACAGAATAACTATACAAGAAAAATCTCAATGACCCAGGTAGCTATAATGGTGTGATCACCCACCTGGAGGTGGACATCCTGGAGTGTGAGGTCAGGTGGGCCTTGGAAAGCATCACTACAAACAAAGCTAGTGGAGGTGATGGAATTCCAGCTGAGCTATTTCATATCCTAAAAGATGATGCTGTTAAAGTGCTGCACTCAATATGCCAGCAAATTTGGAAAACTCAGCAGGGGCCACAGGATTGGAAAATGTCAGTCTTCATTCCAATCCCAAGGAAAGGCAATGCCAAAGAATGTTCAAACTAGTGCACAGTTACACTCATCTCACATGCTAACAAAGTAATGTTCAAAATTCTCCAAGCTAGGCTTCAGCAGTACATGAATCAAGAACTTCCAGATGTTCAAGCTGAATTTAGAAAAGGCAGATGAACCAGAGATCAAATTGCCAACATGCACTGGATCATTGAAAAAGCAAGAGAATTTCTGACAAATATCTACTTTTGCTTCATTGACTAAGCTAAAGTCTTTGACTGTGTGGATCACAACAATCTGTGGACAATTCTTAGAGACAGAATGAACCTGAGAAATCTGTATACAGATCAAGAAAAACTGGAAAAGGAGTGCATCAAGTCTGTATATTGTCACCATGCTGATTAATTTATATTCAGAGTGAGAGTGAAAGTGAAGTCACTCAGTCATGTCCAACTCTTTGCGACCCCATGGACTGTAGCCCACTAAGCTCCTCAGTCCATGGGATTTTCCAGGCATGAATACTGGAGTGGGTTGCCATTTCCTTCTCCAGGGGATCTTCCTGACCCAGGGATCGAACCTGGGTCTCCTGCATTGTAGGCAGAGGTTTTACCGTCTGAGCTACCAGGGAAGTACCAATATAATCAAAGTAAAACTATCAGTCAATCTGATATATATGATGACAATATATGATATTCAGAGTACATCATGTGAAATGCTGGCCTGGTTGAGCCACAAACTGGAGTCAAAATTTCTCAGAAAGATATCAATAACCTCAGATATGCAGATGACATCACCATTATGGCAGAAAGTGAAGAGGAACAAAGGAGCCTCTTGAAAGTGAAAGAGCAGAGTGAAAAAGTTGGCTTAAAACTCAACATTCAATAAACTAAGATCATGGCACCTGGTCTCATCACTTCATGGCAAGTATATTTGGAACAGGGACATACTTTATTTTCTTGCACTCCAAAATCACTGCAGATGGTGACTGCAGCCATGAAATTAAAAGATGCTTACTCCTTGTAAGAAAAACTATGATCAACCTAGACAGCATATTAAAAAGCAGAGACATTACTTTGCCAACAGAGGTCTTCCCAGTCAAAGCTCTGGTTTTTCCTATAGTCATATATGGATGTGAGAGTTGAACTATAAAGAAAGCTAAGAGCCAAATAATTGAGGCTTTTGAACTGTGGTGTTGGAGAAGACTCTTGAGAGTTCCTTGGACTGAAAGGATTTCGAACCAGTCAATCCTAAAGGAAATCAGTCCTGAATATTCACTGGAAGGGCTGATGCTAAAGCTGAAGCTCCAATACTTTGGCTACCTGATGCAAAGAACTGATTCATTGGAAAAGACCTTGATGCCAGGCAAGATTGAAGGCAGGAGGAGAAGGGGATGACAGAGGATGAGATGGTTAGATGGCATTGTTGATTTAATGGACATGTGTTTTAGGAAGCTCTGGGAGTTGATGATGCCAGGGAAGCCTGGCAGGCTGCAGTCCATGGGGTCACAAAGTGTCAGACAACTGTGAGACTGTGAGACTGAACCGACTGACTGATAGTTTTACTTTTATTATATATAAGCAAATATATACATATATATATATATATATATATATATAACACACATACACACACATATATATATATATGTTTAAGTTTAAGGAAATTAAGATATCCCTGGTATCTCCAACAATAAAGAATATGCCTACAGTGCAGTAGATCAGGTTCAGTCCCTGTGTTGTGAATATCCATTGAGAACCAAATGGCTACCTACTCCAGTAGTCTAGCCTGGAAGTTTCCATGGACATAGAACATAGTGTCCTACAGTACATGGTGTCACATAGAGTCAGACACAGTTCAGTGACTAACACACATGCACACACACACACACACACATATTTATATATTCAGTTTTTGTAAATTATATCTTCCACTTCAGGGAAAAAGTCTTCCAGGATCCCTTCATATCCATGCATGAGGAGTCTGTAGACCCAGCTACTCAAGAACTAAGCAAAATTTACCCATGTAGACTACATATCAATTAAAAGGAAACACACTGCATATAAGCTACCATCTCTTACGGGTGAGTAGGTCTTTTGTATCTTATATATAAGAAATTTTGTATTTTCTGGATTAAACAAGGAATATAAGCTTAAAATGGTATTAAAATATACCTTTCTGGATTTATGGGTTTTATGATTATAAGTAGAAGACACAGAATATTTATTAAAATTTGACTGCAAATTTATACTTACATGTTTATGTATTGTGCTTTTCCTCATTGTTTCTTCCACTCTGACCTGTCACATATTGAATATGATTCTGTTATGCTAAGGGGGAGGGGAAAGTGGGTAAAAAGTGAAACACTATTTTGAAGGAAGGGGCTTTTCATTAATGATATGTCATTAAATTGGGGAGATAAAACCAAACCAAACTTTAGCATTTCCAATATCCTCTAAGGCATATTTATTGTATGCGAATAAAATACCATATAGACTATGGTGTTCTTTTTTAGTGTTTATCAGCAGTCAATTTAAAAGAAGGTAGGATGTCAGCAATATGGCAAAGTGAAGAAAAATATTTTTCTATCCCCTTCAAATTACAATCAGTAAAATATCCACAACTCAGGGAAGGTTCTTCCCAACACAAGCAAAGCTGGAGAATTCCACACACCTGCTTCCCAAGTGGCTCTAGTGATAAGGAATCTGCCTGTCAATGCAAGATTTTCATATCTGTGTCAAGAAGATCCCCTGGAGAATGGCAGGGCAACACACTCTAGTGTTCTTGCCTGGAGAATTCCATGGACAAAGGAACCTAGTTGGTTACAGTCCATAGGGTTATAAACAGTCATACCTGACTGAAGCTACCTAACACCCATGCACATGCAGATACATATAAAAGTGGGTGGGCTGGAATACACAGAGGAGACAGAGCCTGGGGAATAACAGAATTGGTTCCTGCAATCCCCACCCTCTGACTGCAGCAGCTGGGCCCACAGATTCAGAAAACCCAGTGGCAACAGGGAAGGTGGCATACGGGACTCCAGCCTCCTGACAAAAGTGGTGCCAAAGGTAGCTGAGTAACTGTGACAATGTGGACTGGGACACTGTCCCTCCAGTCACTGAGGTGCCCATTGCCCCAGGCCCCATGTTACTCATCTACAGTGGAGAAACAGCAAACCTTACAGTAACAGGCAGGGTAGAGGCACTTACATGACTCCAGCTCCCCTTCTACTGTCTTCCTTTCTCCCTGGTGGCAGAGCCTGTGACTCGGGATGTTGGATGCAAGGGAAGAGCCCACCATCCCAGGGACTACAGTGACACTGACAGAAATAGACATCAAAACCCTCAGAGGCACAAAAAGCAGGGAGCCCCACATCTTCAGAAGTGGTAGAGGCTAGAAAGCACCAACTCTCAAATATAACCAGAGGCACCTCAGGTAAAAGAATGCAAAAACTTGTGCTTTAGTGCCACCTAAAAGAAAAGAAGACTCTAAGCTCTAATTTGTCATTTAATTTCAAATGCATCAGCAGAGGTATTCATCAAGCACTACAAAGAGTCACAGAAGCACCACTCAAGCAAACTAAAGTGATGATTTAAAAATAAATAAATAAATAAATAAAGTCATAGAGTATTTCAGTCTGATAGAGAACTCAAAATGATTATGTGTAAACTATAAAGAACAATAACTATAACTATAAAGAGCTACAACCCATGGATCAAACTCAGGTCTCCCACATTGCAGGAGGATTCTTTACCAGCTGAGCTACCAGGGAAGCCCATAAAAGAACTCAGAAAGGCAATTTAATGAAATGAGATGAAGAATGCATAAGAAAATATTGTAGAAAATATTGCAGAAAGAGTAGACCATATGGAAGAGACAATAAGTGAACTTGATGATAAACATTTATACACATAAAAAAAATGAAAGGGAAGTAATATATAAAAAATAAAGAAATTCTACAAAAGTACCCAATATTTTTAGGAAAGGTGATATTGGGGTAATGAATATCCCAAAAAGAAAAAAAGCAGGAAAAGGGTGGAGAGAGGTTATCTCAAGAAATAGCTGAGAGCTTCCCAAATATGGGGTTGTTGTTCTTGTTTAGTTGCTATGTCGTGTCCAGCTATTTATCAGTCCCATGGACTATAGCCAGCCAGACTCCTCTGTCTATGAGATTATCCTAGCAAGAATACTGGAGTGGGTTGCCATTTCCTTCTCCAGTGAAAGCAACGGGATATACAAGTCCATGAAACTAAGAAAACATCTAAATACCACAATATAAAAAGACCTTCTTCAAGACAAATATGTGTTAAAATTGTCAAAAGTAAATGACAAAGAAAGAATTTTAAAGGCTGCCAAGAAAAAATGAATGGCAACCTGCAAAGGAACCCTCATAAGGCAATCACCAGATTTGTCAGCAAAAATCCTACAGTCCAGGAGTGGAATGACATTATCAAAACACTGAAGATAAAAGCTGCCACCCAACAATGCTCTATCTAGAAAAGTTATCATTCCTATATGAAGGATATATAATTTCCCAGATAAACAAAAACTGAGGAAGTTATCAACACTAGACATGCCTGGCAAGAAATGTTGAAAGGAGTTCTTACATCAGATTTCACTCATATGTGAAATACAAAAAAACTAATAAAGAAACAAACAAATAAAGACAAATCAGTTAACACACCAAACCAAATCAAAACACATAGATACAGAAAACAGAGTTGTGGTTACCAGAAGAGGAGCTTGGGGAGAGGACAAGATGGGCAAACTGTATGGTAACAGATGGAAACTAAATTTTTGGTGGTAAGCAAGAAATTTGGAGAAGAAATATAATGTACACATTAAACATTATAAATCAATGTTGCTTCAATAAAATAAATTTTAAAAATGCTAATGATCTAGGATAATAAAATATTGTCAATTTTTGTATTGGTTCAACTGTTTGTCTTAAATTATAATTCTTATCCAAGCAAATTCATGGGAAAAATAAACATGAAATGCTATTCTTCAGTTCCCTGTCATCTAATACTATCTGGAAACAAGGTATTAAGGTTGTGTTATCTGCTACAATAAAATAACACCTACACTTCTGTGAAAGTGTTAGTCACTCAGTTGTGTCTGACTCTGAGGTCCCATGGTCTGTAACCTGAGATATTCCTCTGTCCATGGCATTTTCAAGGCACAAATAGTGGAGTAGTTAGCATTCCTTTCTCCAGGGTATCATCTCAACCTATGGATCAAACCAAGGTCTCCTGCACTGCAGGTGAATTCTTTACCTTTCTAAGCCACCAGGGAAGCCCAGCAACATTTCTGTGGTTTAATACAAATATACTTTTCTTTCTAAATCTTGGGAAAGACCAATACTTGTTTTCCTACTCAAGTGTTGAGATAGTTTGGTTTGGGAAGTCATGAATGCAACAAAGCTGCCCAGGGAAGAGGTGTGTAATCATCAGAAGAAAAGGAAACAGAAGAGGATTGTGAGTGGTATCCACAGGGTAAGATGGAAGTGGCCTACTGCATCTCTTCTCAAATGTCAAGGCAAGGGTGCAGTCATAAGGCCAAAACTAAACTCAAGATTGGAGGGGGAAAAAAGCCCACGGGGAGAAAAAAAACAAACAAACACGCATTTTGTTAAGCAGCTAGCATTCTCTCCCCAAATCTTCAGTTACACATTTTTAAAATTTTCATTTGTACGTATATATATCAAATTGGTAAGCTTATTTTTTGATTCAAACTTTCTTTCATTAAAAAAAGAGAATAATCAACAAAATATTGCCTTTTTAGGGTTTAATAGTATTAGAAAAGTATGCACTTAATATACTGCTGATTTATTGTCACAAAATTGCATTTTTCCTAAAATTAGTTATATTTCAAAGATGATTAGATTTATTTGCATTGATTATTTCATTTTATTTTAGTTTAGTTTGTGAGTTATGATGAGATTACTTGCTTCCAAATCAGTAATTTTAATTATATATGTTTTAACTATGTACAAAAATTATTGTGAATGCAATTGTTTCTAAAACCTATTTTGTGTTATAAATAATAAAGAGAAAAAAATAGAGCCAAGAGTATTTGAATAAAAGGTGACGAAGTCTAAAATGAATAAAATATAAAAGAAGATTCGATATTCAAGAACTCCAGAGAAAGATTTGATTAACAGAATAGTGAGGAACAAAGCTTCCTACTGCTCTATTAACAGATGGAACCCTTTCTTGAAGCTGCAAGAATAAGGGCTTGAATAATCGTCAAACGTGAGTCAGAGCAGGAAAATAAAGGATCAAAGAAAAGAAATACTTTTGCTAAACTCCTAAATGAATTTCTTAAGAGTTTTCAATTTTCTATCCAGCAGACTTAGAATAGAAGAGAAAAGATTTTGCTGATTGTTGTATGTAAAGTGGTTCAAGTTAAAATTTGCTCAGAAATTATGGTAACTCATAGCTACAGGGAACTAAAAAATCTATAAAAATAGTTATTTCCTAATAGGGACATATGCAGAATCATTGTAAGATCAAGAAAAGTTCTTCCCAAAGGGGGATATAAATGAGCTGATTATCAGAACAATGTCATTACCCACTTAAAAAAAAAAAAAAGTGTTATTAACTATGTCAAGCTGTTATACATCTAATTTTACCCTTGGGAAGTATTCGTTTCATAAGCTATTTGCATCAATGTACTACTTAATTGGTTTCAGCATATATGTCGACTATCAATTTTAAGTAAAACAAAAGATAAATTATCTTGTTTAATATTCTAAAAAAAGATAACCTAAGTAATGATTGTAAACTTTTGAGCAAGTGACATCCTCCTGGGAGGAGTCCCACTTCTTGGAGGACAGCAAAAAGCATAATAAGGCCTGCCACCAGGCCCAGCAGTCCCAGGATTTCAACCGCCAAATGGCTTTCAGGTATTAGAATGGCCAAGACTCTATGACACAATTTTACACAGGCATTGGATGGAATAAGACTTTCCTCATAGAGAAGAGACAGAGTGAGATCAGCTTCAATTATGATTGACGGTCCCTAAAGCCAGGTGGACTTGGCCACCTCCCTCCCCCACTGAATTTGACATAGTGAGAGATGGTGGTGTGCATCACCCCATGCTACAGGTGTAGGACCCCATTTGTTCTCTGGCAGGAAGAGATAGAGCAGTAGCATTGGCCAGGTGCTATATGATGTACACTCATAAGCAGAACAAAGTACATATCAAATCCAGAATGAAGAGGAAGATATTACCAGACAAAGCAATATGCTCAGCACAGGTTCCCTGGATTTCTTATCTCCATGTAAGAAAATGTTGCAAGTCCAAGGGTCAACAGGCTGCATATGATTGCCTTTCTCAACATCCATGCCCCTAATCCTTGCTCTGCCACTTAAAATAGCAGATAAAGTACATAAAATCTGGGAAGGATGATACAGTTTGTAGCAATATCGATCTACACTGTGGGTAGCTTACATTTCAAGTCTTGTTTTACATTCAGCCAGTTGATTTTTTTTTTTTTTGCACTTTATTCCTATTAAATTAGTAAATACTAATTTAGGTTGTTAAGTTTAGCAATTCATAGTTTGCTCAAATATTGTTCTATAATTTTAACAAAGTATGGAGTGACTTCTCTCTGAGTAACACTTTCACCTCTCTGTCAGTTAAAATATACTATACAAAACTAATATGGAGAGGTAGAAGAAAATGGATTCAAAATCTATACTTTGAAGCATTTAGCATGTTAAAAAAGTATTAGAGTTTGTTGAACTATTTGTGTATGATTTAAAAATATAACTATTAATAAATGATGACTCATTCTTTCCTCAATTCCAAAATTGAGAAAAATACTGCTATAGGGCTGAAAGTGTTTCTCCAAAATTCATATGTTGAAAAACTAATGCTGAAGTTGATAGTATTAGGAAATGAGGCTTTTCAGAGGTGATTAAGTCATGAATGGAGTTCATAACCTAATATTCATCCTTCTTACCATGTGAGGACACAGCAAGAAGTTGGCAGTCAGCAACCTAGAAAAGGGCCCTCACCAACCATGTTGGTACCCAGATCTCAGACTTCCAGCCTCCAGAACTGTGAGAAATGCATTTCTGTTGTTAACAAACCACATAATCTGTGATACAATCTGGAATGCATTAGAGCATTCCAAGCAAACTAAGACAAATCCCAATTTTTGGGAAGCTGTGAATAAGCAGATTTGACCCAGAATTACTTCAATATTCTTATATAATCTCTCTGATAATGCTTTAAAAGCAGAAAATAATTATTAACATACCTGCCCCCCCTTCTAAAACTAACAAACAAACAAACAAAAAAAGGAAAAATCTAAAAGATATAATGTCCTTATAATTTAAATATTTGATATCTTTGCACACAAAGATGCCTGAGTCTACTGTTAGATGATCATACAAGCTTAGAAACTTTCCTTTCCCTGGTGGCTGGAGGTTAATTTCAGAGATTTTCCACAGTTTACAAACAAAAGTCTTAAGAAACAAGTTAACCTTTCTTACAAAAGAGAGGCATTATTTCAATCTGTCTAACTGCTTTCTTCAATGCTGAATGTGTGCTTCTTCGTTGAAATATAATTCCAACTTCCTCTTGCTCTGTTAGAGACTTATTAGGACAAAGTTTCTCTTTAAATTATGAAGATGAGACATAGCTATCAAAACTAGCAAGTAAAAATAATTCACAAACTACAGAGCTTAAGCAGGGGAGTTATAAAATGGGTCACATCTGCTCTCAGTGTTTCAAACCCAGATGAGGATGTGATGAACTGATGTAGATATTGTGTTACCAATCCCAGGCTTGGATGTTCCCTACTTGAAAAGCCAATACTGCCCACAAGTGTTGGTTGGAAAAGGAAAGGTTGCTTTGTTCAAGGGACTGGCAATCTGGGGAGAAGGTGAACTCATGTGCAATAACCCATTCCCAAGATTCTGCTCAGCCATCACAGTTTTTAAAGTGAAAAAGGAGAAAAAAATCTCAGTGAATCACCAAGGCAGGAGATGAGATTCTGTGTCATTTTCAACTGTTTGCAGACTGGCTGACTCCTCCTGATTTTTCTTTAGACATTATTGATCTCAGGTGTCCTTGGCCTTCAGTGGTTTGAAGCAGGGCTTGCTTTCCCAGACAGAGACTGAAGCCATTTTGTGGCAAGAGAGCACCGAATCCTAGCCACTGGACCAGTGGTCAGTGACAAGGGCCCTGGCCCTATGGTTTTACAGAAGAGAATCACCACAAAATGAAAATAGTACAGTACATGTGGATAGATACACAGGCAGACTCAGAAGGAAAATTCCTCAGTCATGCCCTTGTGGAGCTTGAATTACTTTTATGCAACATTTCTTCTGTGTTTCCTTTGGCTGGTAATTTTGATTTGCCACAGTCCATACTTGGTGTATCTCAGGATCCTCCCATGTGTGCACATGCATCTCTTAGCCAAGATGAATTATACTGTAAAGGCCTATGGATAGCCTGGAATAAGTTAATATCACTCCCCTTTGACTTCTAAAGAGCATTTCTATGCATGTGTGATTGTAGAGGCCACCTGACTTTGAGAGTGAGAAATATGTGGTCTGGGAAGAGCTCAGACTCCTCTCTTAATTGTCCTGATGTTCTCTTGTAGTTTTGGCCACAGAGAATGAATCTCCAATTGCTTTATCCTGAAGAGGGAGGGAGAAATCTACCTCCTGCCTCATTATGCTGCCCATCAGTCTGCCTGCAGAATGCTAAGGGGAGAGGGGGAAGTTGGGAATAAAGAGTTAGTCATCCTTCAACTACTTATTCTTCATTCTTATTTCTTTCAATCTACAGAAAGAAGTAACAGGTTAGGCAAGGCATTGTGTACATCCAGTGGAGCATAACTTAGGAGTTAGGTTAAACGTTGCCTAGTTATTTAATTTTTTAATTAAGTTTTTAAGGCTTGGGTATGCAACAAATAAAAATGGGACAAAGGAGATGCTTACAACTGTTCAGAGAAAAAAGAATGATTGTAATGTGAATTCTCTTTGAAATACTACAATATTTCAGTGGGTTGTAATCACTGGAATTATAACAGGTGCACCCTAAATATGAAATGGCCAAAGTCAGCTTCTTCTTTTTTTTTTAATTTAAATCATTTATTTTAGTTGGAGGCTAATTACTTTAAAATATTGTATTGGTTTTGCCATACATCAACATAAAACTCAGCTTCTAATTATGGGGAAATTCTCAGCATCAACTCACTTACCTAGCTATGCCACTTGAATGAGTGAATGAGCTACTTCATACAGATTGTCTCTACTGACTTTATTTGATATGAATGTTTTAAAAATTCATTCCACATTTCATTCATATGTTTATTTCTCCTGCATATCCAGTGTATTATGAAGAAAGTATCTTATAACTGTGGTCCAATTTTTCCACTGAAAATGGCAAAAAGTGCAGTTGATAGATAACATGTATTATAGGCACTATTTTTATTATTTACTTTTTTCACTGATCGAAATCAACAGATAGGAGAAGCCTATGGAAGCTAGAGCAACAACTTCAGCTCTTATTGATGTATAACCAGACAAGAATTCTGAAGTTAGTAGACATTCCAGGGAATCTTCTTGACCCAGGGGTCGAACATGGGTCTCCTGCATTGCAGACAGATTCTTTACAATCTGAGGCACCAGGGAAGGCCCTGATGCACAACTAATACCTTAAATACCTACAAGAAATCACCTTCAGAGCATCCCTGCTTCAAGTAGACATTCACATTACCATGCAATTCTGGCAAGACCAAACACCTCACAGAAGCCATCACAACACCACACACTTGAGTTATCACATCCACTAAACTAATGACTAGGAGAAAACAGGAAACAGAACACCACCATCCATAGCTTCCAGCAGAGTTAAAGAGGGTATGGCTATTAGTGGAGATGGTGCACTTGGCAAACTGGTTTTCAGTTCACCAGCAATGTTAACATTCAGGAATCTGGGATTTCCTCTGGCTACTTGTGACATGGGAGGCAAGGAGTCATGTAGGCATTTGTTGTTGCTCAGTAGCTAAGTCATGTCCAACTTGGAGACCCCATGGAGCACAGCATGCCAGGCTTCCCTCCCCTTCACTATTTAACAGCATTTGCTCAAATTCATGTTCATTGAATCAGTGATGCTATCTAACCATTGCGTCCTCTGCCACCTTCTTCTCCTTTTGCCGTCAATCTTTTCTGGCATCAGAGTCTTTTCCAATGAGTCATCTTTCACATTAGCTGGCCAAAGTTCTGCGGCTTCAGCTTCAACATCAGTCCTTCCAATGAATATTCAGGACTGATTTCCTTTAAGATTGACATGTTGGTCTCCTTGTTGTCCAAGGGACTCTCAAGAGTCTTCTCCAGCACCACATTTCAAAAGCATCAAGTATGTAGACATAATTCCCCCCAAAGACAAGAAGGTCTAGGAAGGTATATCAAAACACAGTGAAACTGCAAAATAGTTTTTAAAGGACCTGAAAAATTTCTCATCCATGTCAAATGGTAATAAGTAGTGGGTCCTTATTTTGGAGATTTGTGGGCCAGGTAGTCTAGAAATAAAAATTACAATATATCTTATGTTTAGAAGGGCCTTCTTCATAGTTAATCTCTTGTATCATTTGCTAAAATTAAACAAATATATAATCCTTACATGTATAAATCTGTGCCTGAAAACAAAGTCTGTAAAAAGAAGTTGGGAATAGCTAGATTATTTGGAGGTGATCTGAGGAAGCAAAAATAAGAGTAAGGTGGATGAGACAGTGAAAACAGGACAGCCATGGAAAGATGCTTTGTTTTTGAAATTGTTGCTGTAGGCTACTAAGACTCAACTCACCAGAGCCTTCTGAGGCTGGAGCCCACTATCTGAAGGATCAGAGACTTTGTCATTCATTTCCGCAGCACTAATGCACCCCCTCCCACTCACTGGTTGAAGGTTGTTGCTAGAGGTATTAATTGCCCTGCACATCAGAGAAAGACCTATGGAAGAAAAGCAGAAAGATTAATGAAGGATATCTAAGGTTAGGTTCTGTTTCCATACACAAGATAGTCCATCATAGTTATTGTTGGTGTCAGAGGTGAGCTGAGAGAAGATGGCATAAGGAGCAAAAATTCACTGCTCCACTCACTACCTTCCCATTAATCGTTGTCATCCTTTTGCAACTGTACACATATCAGGTATACTGAACAATATGGATGTGTGTGTTATTACTTATTTACATGGCTTTTACTTTTAAGAAGAGCAATTTTGTGTCAGTTCTTTCCAATAAATTATACCACAAGCTCTCTCATGTCATTTCTAACATCTTCCCGAGTCCAAAATACTATTTCCCAACCACAGACCAATTTAATATATAGCAATTGTCCTCTTTTCTATCTCTATTTATGTTATTATTATTACTTTTTTAGTAGCTTTATCTCTTCAATGGCATACACTTTGTGAATCACACAAAAATTGTATCATCTTCAATATGCTAATTTCAGAAATCCCTCGCTCAGGTGGCGTGACTTACATCACCAGTTCATGTCCTGTAGTTAATCCATTTCAGTAATTCTTTAAGATATTGATTCATCCAATCTATTAATTCCATCATCATTTCTCGGTCCATCACCCCCTTTATATACTCAAATTTTTTATGGTCTATTCTAATTATTCACTTGATCTCAATTTTAAATATCCTCATTTGCTACACTTAGTTCTTTCTTCATTATACTCACCTAGTTATAATAAATCTAAATTAAGCCTTCAAATATCCACATCTTGTCTGCCTAAACCTAAAGGATTAAATGTCAATTTGGGAGGATAATACAGCAGTCCTGATATTTCACCTTTTATAATCAGGATGCTGAAACATATTTTTCATTTTAATTTAGCTTGCCCATTTTCCTGATTAGATATTTGATATTTTCTTTTCTCTGGAACCTGTAAAAGACTCTTCTCTTCCCCATAATCTCATCTGATGTCCTTATCTTTTCATTTAGAGAAAATATAGAGTAAATTAAATGGACATTTACTCACCTTCTGAGGGCCAATGTCTAAACTGCCCCATGTCTGTATTCTTATTTTCTGGATTTCTTCATATGAATGGGAGATATATCACTCTACCTTTAAAATAAAAATCAATTTATTAGTGTCTGGATTTCAACTGCTTTTGCCTTATTTTTGAATTCTTAATTTCTCTCTCCCACATAAATTGTTTTCAGCAGTATTCAACATACTCTAAAATGTCTTTTTTTGAAGGAAAGAAAAAGAATTAAATCCAGTAGTTTCCCTTGATGCTATAACTACTTCTAATTCTTATTTTCTTTCTTTTTTTATCATTAACAGAAATATCATTCAAAAATATTCTTTAATTATTGATTTCTTTATTTTAACTTTTACTGATTTTAACATTCAATAGATAGGTTTTTTCCCCTCCTATGAAACAACTTCTCTCAAGGTAACTAAAGCTTGAATGTTTTAGGCCCACTGATTAGAAAATTTATTACTAATTATAGTCAAATAACTATAAAATAGAATCTAAATATAACTATTTTAAACTCCAAGCTTTAATTGCAACATTGCCAGAATAGATGATTCTTTTGAGGAACAAAAATTATATAAATATTAAAATTCAAAATTAATATACTTTAAAAATATTAAATCATAACACATTTTGAATCAGTTCTAATGAGGTGGATGAAACTGGAGCCTATTATGCAAAGTGAAGTAAGCCAGAAAGAAAAACACCAATACAGTATACTAACGCATGTATATGGAATTTAAAAAGATGGTAACAATAACCCTGTGTACGAGACAGCAGAAGAAACACTGATGTATAGAACAGTCTTTTGGACTCTGTGGGAGAGGGAGAGGGTGGGATGATTTGGGAGAATGGCATTGAAATACGTATAATATCATATATGGAACGAGTCGCCAGTCCAGGTTCGATGCACGATACTGGATGCTTGGAGTTGGTGCACTGGGACGACCCAGAGGGATGGTATGGGGAGGGAGGAGGGAGGAGGGTTCAGGATGGGGAACACATGTATACCTGTGGCAGATTCATTTCGATATTTGGCAAAACCAATACAATATTGTAAAGTTTAAAAGTAAAATATAATTAAAAAAAAATAAAAAAACATATTGTATTACTCCACTGACTCATCATGCAGTCATAAGGAATTTACATCGTTAAAACCTTTGCTTTTAAAGCATAATGCAAATTGACAAATATACAACAATTTTAACTATTATCTTAAAATTAAAATGATAGCCATTATCTTATCAATACTCCCCAAGTACGAAATACACTTCTCATTTATTTTGGAAATGTATCATAAATATATTAAAAAGAGAACACATTTTTTCTATACCTTCTAATGTGAGATATCTATAGTATATTTATGTTATCTTCTAAGATTTGAATTTGTTCTTCAATACCTGGAAGAAAATAGTCGAGTTTTTCTTGTTCAGAAAAACTTATGTTAGTCTATATATTACATTTTTTTTTTGTAGACACATATAATTTTCTTGAAATGAGATACAGTACACCTTTCAAAAAGCATCATAAAAGAAAATAGTAACACGTGATACTAACACTTCAATGTCATAAATAATAAATTTTCTTTAATAAGTGATTTATATGTTGTTGACCTTTTAAAAAGATGTGTGATTAGAGATTTCACAGAAATAAAATATTACTAAATGGATTTTTTCATGTTCTTAAAAATTATTGGACACGTACAATATACTAAGTTGACTAATGTGTCCTTGGATTACCAAATGGAAATTTAATTAATTGCTAAAAATATACATTATGACTAAATGGAATAGAAATTATAAAGATATAAAGAAGGCTATACAACTTTATAATCTGAGTAGAAACTCTTTATGCTGCATTTTAGAAAACCTGAATGTGGGATAGTGAAGAGACATTTTTTGGAACAGCTTGTAAAATCCTATATTTTAAAATTATTTTCACAGAATGCATTCATATTTTTAATTTCATATATTGACAATGCTGACATATACAACATTTCTATTCATTTTGTTTACAGTGTGAGAATAACATGAGTTTCAAATAACCTTTCATATAAGGATACGATGTTAAATGATCTAGCTGCCATCAGACTGAGAAAAGAAGCAAACATGTGAACATGCTGATAGTGACTTTCCAGTGTCTGATCCTTTATGGATGAGCCAGTTGTTTTCTAGACTGATTACACTGTCCTTCACTGGAACCTATCTTGTCTGGCTGTCATGCTTGGTCTTTGACATTAGCAATAAGATTAGGACTGGCACTGACTGTCACAACACCAACTGCAGCCTAAAAGATAGTAGGGAACTCATTCTGATATGTTTAAAAGAAAACTAGTAAATCTGTACTCGCAATCATTGTCCAGCTATACCTAGGGAAAGGAGACTGCTGAATTTTTACAAAATTGTAGTTCACAGTGAAGAAGACATAAACAATGTAGCCTGATAATTATGAGATTATTTGTTGATATAGTTAAGGGAGTTATGTTCTAGTGAAGAAAATCTCTGTAGAATAACTTGCATAATCTATAATAAGTAAAGAGGAATTTGAATTGGCTTCAATCATCCTTTTGTGCACCATTGTTGTTGTTTAGTCACTAATTCATGTCTGATTCTTTGCAACCCCATGAAGTGCAGCATGCCAGGCTCCCCGTCCTTCATTATTTCCCAGAGTTTGCTCAAACTCATGTCATTGACTCAATTATACCATACAAACATCTCATTTTCTGTTGTCCTCTTCTCCTCCTCCATCAGGTTATTTTCCAATGAGCTGGTTCTTTGCATCAGGTGATTAAAGTATTGAAGCTTCAGCTTTAGCATCAGTCCTTCCAATGAATATTTAGGGTTGATTCCTTTAGGATTGACTGGTTTGACCTTGCAGCTGTCCAAGGAACTCTCAACAGTTTTCTCAACACCACAGCTCAAAAGCACCAATTATTTGGTGCTCAGTCTTCTTTATGGTCCAACTGTCTCATCCATACATGACTAATGGAAAAATCACAGCTTTGTCAAAAGTGATGTCTCTGCTTTTTAATATGCTGTCTAGGTTTGTCTTAGCTTTTCTTCCAAGGAGCAAATGTCTTTGAATTCCTTTACTGAAGTCATCATCTGCAGTGATTTTGGAACCCAAGAAAATAAAATCTGCCACTGTTTCCACTTAAGTGATGGGACCAGATGCCATCTTAATTTTGAATGTTGAGCTTTAAGCCAGCTCTTTCACTCTCCTCTTTTACCCTTATCAAGAGGCTCTTGAGCTCCTCTTCACTTTCTGTGAAGGCTTCCCTCATAACTCAGTTGGTAAAGAATCAGTCTGCAATGCAGGAGACCCTGGGTTGATTCCTGGGTCAGGAAGATCTGCTGGAGAAGGGAAAGGCTACCAACTCTAGTATTCTTGGGCTTCCCTTGAAGATCAGCTAGTAAAGAATCTGCCCACAGTGCAGGAGACTTGGGTTCTATCGTTGTGTTGGGAAGATCCTCTGAAGAAGGGAAAGGCTATCCACTCCAGTATTCTTGTCTAGAGAATTCCATGGACTGTATAGTCCATGGGTTTGCAAAGAGTCAGACATGACTAAGTGACTTCAATCACTATTCACTTTCTGCCATTAGAGTGATATCATGTGCATATCTGATACTGTTGTTATTCCTCCTGGTAATCTTAATTACAGCTTGTGCTTCATCCAGCCCAGCATTTTGCATGATTTTGTGCATCAATAATGAATAATTTTTGAACATAAAGGAAGTTAATTTCTTTTATTGGTACTCTTCTTCATTCTCTTACCCATTGGACAAGTATCTATATCAGTAAAGGATTATCTTTAAAAAAGCAACAATATGAAAGGCCTTATTTTAAGTAAATATATTTTAACTCTTTTTTTCTCAGATTCTATACAAACCATAGGATAATGTTTATACTTTATATCCATAATTTATACTTTTAGAAAATAAACTTTTCCCCTAGTGCATTTGTTAATGTGAAAAAATGGTATTGTTTAAGTTGGGATTTTTCTGATAAAAGATAATGAATTATAGGAAACATGGTATGAAGGTAATGAAAGACTTGTGAACATATAAGAAAAACTGAGATCTTTGAAAAAAATAATATTTAAAAATAGTATTACAAAAATAATAATATCAGTTTCCTCTTCTCTTAGCAAATCACCACCTTCTTATAGTCTTGAAACAGTGCATATTTATTGTCTCTCAGTATTATTTTCAGAATACATTAAGCAGAAGCAGAGATATTAAGAAGAGGTGGCAAGAATACATACAAGAACTGTACAAAAAAAGATCTTCACGACCAAAATAATCATGATGGTGTGATCACTCACCTAGAGACAGACATCCTGGAATGTGAAGTCAAGTGTGCCTTAGGAAGCATCACTACAAACAAAGCTAGTGGAGGTGATGGAATTCTAGTTAAGCTATTTCAAATATCAAAAGATGATGCTGTGAAAGTGCTGCACACAATATGCCATCAAATCTGGAAAACTCAGCAGTGGCCACAGGACTGGAAAAGTTCAGTTTTCATTCCAATACCAAAGAAAGGCAATGCCAAAGAATGTTCAAACTACTTCACAATTGCACTCCTCTCACACACTAGCAAAGTAATGCTCAAAATTTTCCAAGGTGGGCTTCAACAGTATGTGAACCATGAACTTCCAGATGTTCACACTGGATTTAGAAAAGGCAAAGGAACCAAAAATCAAGTTGCCAAAATCTGCTGGATCATTAAAAAAGCAAGAGAGTTCCAGAAAAAAGAAAACATCTATTTTGCTTTATTGACCACTCCAACACCTTTGACTGTTTGGATCACAACAAACTGTGGAAAATTCTTAAACACATGGGAATACCAGACCACCTTACCCACCTCCTGAGAAATCTGTATGCAGGTCAAGAAGCAACAGTCAGAACAGTATATGGAAAAACAGACTAGCTCCAAATCAAGAAAGGAGTATACCAAGGCTGTATATCGTCACCCTGCTTATTTAACTTATATGAAAAATACATCATGCGACATGCTGGGCTGGATGAAGCACAAGCTGTGATCAAGACTGACAGGAGAAATATCAATAACCTCAGATATGCAAAAGACACCAACCTTATGGCAGAAAGCAAAGAAGAACTAAAGAACCTTCAATGAGAGTGAAAGAGGAGAGTGAAAAAAGTGGCTTAAATCTCAACATTCAGAAAACAAAGATCTGGAGTATTACTCAGCCATTAAAAAGAAAACATTTGAATCAGTTCTGAGGTGGATGAAGCTGGAGCCTATTATACAGAGTGAAGTAAGCCAGAAGGAAAAACACCAATACAGTATAATAATGCATATATATGGAATTTAGAAAGATGGTAACAATAACCCTGAGTATGAGACAGCAAAAGAGACACCGATGTATAGAACAGTCTTATGGACTCTATGCGAGAGGGAGAGGGTGAGAAGATTTGGGAGAATGGCATTGAAACATGTAAAATATCATGTATGAAACGAGATGCCAGTCCAGGTTTGATGCACAATACTGGATGCTTGGGGCTAGTGCACTGGGACGACCCAGAGGGATGGTATGGGGACGGAGGAGGGAGGAAGGTTCAGGATGGGGAACACATGTATACCTGTGGTGGATTCATTTTGATATTTGGCAAAACTAATACAATTATGTAAAGTTTAAAAATAAAATAAAATTTAAAAAAATAAATAAAGAAAACAAAGATCATGGCATCCAGTCCCATCACTTTATGGCAAATAGATGGGGAAACAATGGAAACAGTGACAGACTTTATTCTTTCTTTT
>NW_011494748.1:1320569-1329132 GCF_000754665.1 Bison bison bison | reverse complement strand
TTTTTTTTTTTTTTTTTTTTTTTTTTTTTTTGAGGAGGGGCTCCAGAATCACTGCAGCCATAAAATTAAAAGACACTTGCTAGATAAGGTGTCCATAGGTGCGTGGGTTTATCTCTGGGCTTTCTATTTTGTTCCACTGATCTATATTTCTGTCTTTGTGCCAGTACCATACTGTCTTGATGACTGTGGCTTTGTAGTAGAGACTAAAGTCAGGCAGGTTGATCATCCAGTTCCATTTTTCTTTCTCAAGATTGCTTTGGCTATTCGAGGATTTTTGTATTTCCATACAAATTATGAAATTATTTGTTCTAGCTCTGTGAAAAATACCGTTGGTAGCTTGATAGGGATTGCATTGAATCTTCTAGATTGCTTTGGTTTGTATACTCATAATCACCAAATTGATTCTTCTGTTCCATGAACACGGTATATTTCTCCATCTATTAGTGTCCTCTTTGATTTCTTTCACCAGTGTTTTATAGTTTTCTATATATAGGTCTTTAGTTTCTTTAGGTAGATATAGTGCTAAATATTTTATTCTTTTCGTTGCAGTGGTGAATGGAATTGTTTCCTTAATTTCTCTTTCTATTTTCTCGTTATTAATGTATAGGAATGCAAGGGATTTCTGTGTGTTGATTTTATATCCTGCAACTTTATTATATTCATTGATTAGCTTTAGTAATTTTCTGGTGGAGTCTTTAGGGTTTGCTATGTAGAGGATCATGTCATCTGCAAACAGTGAGAGTTTTACTTCCTCTTTTCCAATTTGGATTCCCTTTATTTCTTTTTCTGCTCTGTGGCCAAAGGAGGCAAGAATATACAGTGGAGAAAAGACAATCTCTTTAACAAGTGGTGCTAGGAAAACTGGTCAACCACTTGTAAAAGAATGAAACTAGAACACTGTTTAACACCATACACAAAAATAAACTCAAAATGGATTAAAGATCTAAACATAAGACCATAAAATATAAAAATCTTAGAGGAGAACATAGGCAAAACACTCTCCAACATACATCACAGCAGGATCCTCTATGACCCACCTCCCAGAATATTGGAAATAAAAGCAAAAATAAACAAATGGGATCTAATTAAAATTAAAAGCTGCACAACAAAATAAACTATAAGCAAGGTGAAAAGACAGCCTTCAGAATGGGAGAAAATAACAGCAAATGAAGCAACTGACAAACAACTAATCTCAAAAATATACAAGCAACTCCTGCAGCTCAATTCCAGAAAAATAAATGACCAAAAAATGGGCCAAAGAACTAAATACACATTTCTCTAAAGAAGATATGCAGATGGCTAACAAACACATGAAAAGATGCTCAACATCACTCATTATCAGAGAAATGCAAATCAAAACCACAATGAGGTACAATTTCATTCCAGTCAGAATGGCTGGGATCCAAAAGTCTACAAGCAATAAATCCTGGAGAGGGTGTGGAGAAAAGGGAACCCTCTCACACTGTTGGTGGGAATGCAAACTAGTACAGCCACTATGGAGAACAGTGTGGAGACACCTTAAAAAACTGGAAATAGAACTGCCATACTACCCAGCAATCCCACTGCTGGGCATACACACTGAGGAAACAAGAATTGAAAGAGACACGTGTACCCCAATGTTCATCGCAGCACTGTTTATAATAGCCAGGACATGGAAGCAACCTAGATGTCCATCAGCAGATGAATGGATAAGAAAGCAGTGGTACATATACACAATGGAGTATTACTCAGCCATTAAAAAGAATACATTAGAATCAGTTCTAATGAGGTGGATGAAACTGGAGCCTATTATACAGAGTGAAGTAAGCCAGAAAGAAAAACACCAATACAGTATACTAACACATACTTATGGAATTTAGAAAGATGGTAACGACGACCCTGTATGCAAGACAGCAAAAGAGACACAGATGTATAGAACAGTCTTTTGGACTCTGTGGGGGGAGGGATGATTTGGGAGAATGGCATTAAAACATGTATAATATCATATAAGAAATGAATCGCCAGTCCAGGTTCGATGCAGGATACAGGAAGCTTGGGGCTGGTGCACTGGGATGACCCAGAGGGATGGTATGGGGAGGGAAGAGGGAGGGGGATTCAGGATGGGGAACACGTGTACACCTGTGGCGGATACATGTTGATGTATGGCAAAACCAATACAATATTGTAAAGTAAAAAATAATAATAACACATTTTTTAAAAAAAGAAAAAAAAAAAGAGAGAGAGACTTGCTCCTTGGAAGAAAATCTATTACCAACCTAGGCAGCATATTAAAAAGCAGAGACATTACTTTGCCAGCAAAGGTCCATCTAGTCAAAGCTATGGTTTTTCCAGTAGTCATGTATGTATGTGACAGTTGGACTATAAAGAAAGCTGAGCACAGAAGAATTGATGCTGCTGAACTATGGTTCTAGTGAAGACTGTTGAGCGTTCCTTGGACTACAAGGACATCCACCCAGTCAATCCTAAAGGAAATCAGCCTTGTATATTCATTGGAAGGACTGATGCTGAAGCTAAAACTCCAATATTTTGGCCACCTAATGCGAAGAACCAACTCATTTGAAAAGACCCTGATGCTGGGAAAGATTGAAGGCAAGAGAAGAGGATGAAAGAGGATGAGGTGGTTGGATAACATCACCGACATGATGGACATGAGTTTAAGTAGGCTCTGGGAGTTGGTGATGGACAGGGAAACCTGGTTTGCTGCAGTCCAAGGGGTTGCACAAAGTTGGACACAACTGAGCAAGTGAATGGAACTGAACTGATTTTTAGGTCAGAAGTCCAGCCATAGTTTAATTGGGTTCTCTGCTCAAGGCCTCACAAGGCTTCAATCAAGAAATGGCTGGGTTCATTCTTATAGGGAGGATTGACCATCAAGAATCTATTTCCAGTATTATTCAAGCAGTTGAGAGAATTCCTCCTCTTGAAGTTATAAGGGATTTTCTTGCTAGTTATAGGAGTCACTTCTTAAAGGCCCGGTCATGTCTCCTTGTCATATCATTGTCTCACAACTTATTTCACAATTTGGCAGCAAGGGCCACTTTTTCATTCCCATATGCACATACTGAGCCTTATATAATGTAACCTGATCAAGGAAGTAATATTCATGTTCTACTCATTAAAAGTAATGCACAAACTCTATCTTAACCTAACCCAAGGGTGTGACACGTTGAGAATAACACTAGGGCACGTACTCAAAATAATTATAAAAGATTTTGTTAAGAGAGATTATGGCTTTAAAATAATGAGGGAGATAAGTTAACAGATAGCTATGACAGTTCAGTGGTACACAGGATATGATGAGCTTTCAGAACAGAAGAACATTTAATTCAAGGAATTTCAGATGGTAAAATGTAGCCATATTTCATAGTTGTAAGTTTGTATGTACAATAAAACTGTGTTTTAAACATAAAATATGATATTTTTAAGTGCAGAAACTGGGTTTCAGTTGATTTGCTCTTCCAGATTAGCTCCTCCTGTATCTACCCATGTTCTGTGCCTCAGGAAAGGAAGCTAATCTTTATGAACTGCATCAGAAAATTCTTTTGGGGTCAGGCTTTGACTTATATTTCATCAAAGGGAGGATATGAAAAAGATTACTGTAAAGAAAACAAGTAAAAATAGTGATGCATTTATGCTAAGTCACTTCAGTTGTGTCCAACTCTTTGTGACCCTACAGACCCTCCTCCAGGGGATCTTCCTAACCCAGTGATCAGTGATCAAAACAAGTGTCTCTGTCTCCTGCATTGGCAGGTAGGTTCTTTATTACTGAGCCACCTGGGAAGCCCCAAAATAGTGATGTACTCTTAAATCCCTAACCTCCTAATTTTCAGCCACCACTCTTTTGATTTTGCCATGACCATGCCCTTTGTCTGCTTCTATAGGCCAAGGAACATTTTCTTGTGGCTGTTAATGATACCCTAAAGCCCTATTATGTTCTTGCATTTTTATCCATAGCTTGACCGGAAACATGAAACCTCTGGATCATATGGCCTATCACTCATAGAACCCTTAGATTCAGTTCTCCATTCCCCAGTTTTCCATGGGAAGACATGATAAGATTCAAATGTTCCCCTGTTCATACAATGGGGTTGTGTCACAAGAGAGGGATCTTGAAATTATGAGATTCAGAGATTGTACACATTGGCCCATTCCTCCTTCAGATGAGAAATTTTTATTCTGTAATAAAAACAAATAATTTCAAAGGATAGGTGAAATTGTCCCTTAGGTGTAAGCAAAATGGTTTTCAGGAAGTTAAGTATACAAATATCTAATAGAACTGTAATTTCTAAGGCATGTTTGCCATTTAATCATTCTTCAACAACATTTTATAAAATAATATTCTTGGCATTTTTTTGTAACTCCTTTTAATCAATTTTTAGCATTTACCCCATTTCTATTTCTTACTGGGACCTTGTCTGATATAGCCAATAACTAGTGGAACTGAGACTTTGACCTATACAATTTGGCTCTGAAGACTGAGTTATCAATCACTGTGGTATGTGTCTTGAATCCATGAGCATTATTCTGTTATGAGCAACAAAAGAATAATCCAATTAGAAATCTGCTACACTAGCAGGATTCTGTAATTGAACTAATATTTTCAACATCTTCACAACAAAATAGTTAAGAAAATATCAACATAAAATAAAAAATATGAATATATTAGAAACAGTAGTACCATTCTTCATTTAAAATGATATTCAATAGTAAAGCATTCCTTTACTATTCCAAAAATTGCATGTGAGCTAAGCATAAAGACATATTACGGCTTCACTTAGAGTATGGTAAAAAGTTTTTTCACAAATAAAAATATTTTGATATTTATCTATTTACAGGTATTAGATATGAAAATATACATGAAGGGAAATAAAACTATCATTATCCATTTCTATGCCTTTTGGAAAATCCTGGTTATATCGCTTATCCTATGTCTTCTTTTCAAGTGCATGAATAGTTTTCACAGCCTCACTTGCATTTATGTTAGGTCCTTGTAACATTCTGTTCAATGTAATGTGGTTGTAATCAATGTGCTCCACCTCTGAATTTGGTCCATAAAAACACCTTGTTCTATCCAAATTTTCTTCAGCCACCACTTTAATGTTGCAGTTTAAAAAGTTAGATGGAGAATGAATCCTTAGTACAACACTTGGAAAATATCTGCCAAACTAGTTTCTCAATAACTTTGAATTATTATGTGAGTGAAAAAAAATGTATATACTTTTGATCCGCTGAGATATGGAAATGGCTTTTTAAAATGTGTTTCTTCTTTTAAATTAATTTTTACTACAGCATAGTTGAGTTACAATCTTGTGTTAGTTTCTTCTTCATAGCACAGTGAATCAGCTACATATATCCACTCTTTTTAAGATTATTTTCCTAAATACATCGTTACAGAGTATTGAATAGAGTTCTCTGTTCTGTAAATGTAAGTTCTTATTAATTATCCGTCATATAGTGGCATATGTCACTCCCAATCTCCCAAGTTACACCCCACCCCCACCCCACCCCAACTGACTTTATATAGCAACAAAAGACTAGATTAATCACCTAACCCCACTACTTTCTACTTAATAAGATGAAAACATATTGGTGAAAATTATAAATTAATTGTAGATTCTGACAAACTAGAGCTGGTCTTCTTTCACTTTCAAAAGATCTCTAAATTTGCATCCTCCTCCTCAATCACTATCATAGGCATCATATTCCATCTCCCAAATAGCCAAATACTCTACCTAATGAAACCATGCATCCTCTGAATCAATTGAAAAGATGAGAAAATCCATTGGTATCTCTTGTATCATTTTAGACAATTTTATTGAACTCTCTTAAGATAAATAGTCCAAACTGAATGTAATGATTCCACCCGAGTCACAGATTTAAACCACCATTTTCAAAATGGGTCACATTTAATTCTTGCTCATCAATATATTTCTCTTAATATCCCTTCAAAAGTTGTTTCATTTGATGTTTCTCTTATTTTGTAACAATAAAATCAAGCCATCAGAAACATACCAGTAAATACAAATTTTCTTCTCATTTCATAAGAAAAATAAAATTTCCAGTCACATATGAACAATTAAACAGAATACTCTAAAATTTTCTGAACAGTGGAAATAATTACATTGTTCCCTGGGATAGTTAGGTATCTGGTGGTGGTGGTAGTTTAGTCGCTAAGTAGTGTGCAATTCTTGCAAGCCCATGGACTATAACCTGCCAGGTACCTCTGTCTATGGGATTCTACAGTCAAGAGTACTAGAGTGGGTTGCCATTTCCTTCTCCAGGGGATCTTCCCAACCCAGGAATTGAACCTGGGTCTCCTGTATTGGAGGTAGATTCTTTACTGACTGAGCTACAAAGGAAGCCCAGTTAAATATTTATCAATCATCAAATATGTTAAACGATAGCTTTCCAATCAGTGGTTATTATTTATGAATGAAGATATTATGTATGTTAAAGAACCTATGGTGGTTTTTGCCTGCATATTTTTGCACTTGATTTAATTTTTGATAGAAAAGAGAATGACCTCAGGAAAAGGTAAAGTCCTAAATACAAACAAAGCAATTACAACAATTTAGTGAACTGTATGTTCCAATTATAGCAGAAAGAAGTGGATGTGGAAATTTTAGTAGATGTGCAAGACATCTTCAAAACTAAAATATTCAATGTTTATTGATGAAGGCAAAACATGTTGACTGAATTAATGAGCAAGGATTTTACATAAACTAGTGAAAATCGAGTCAAAGAAAATTTAAAAGGTTTTATAGGAAAACTGTTAGATGCCAAGATGCTTTATTAGACTATAGAGGGATTTTCTGAAAAATATGTAGCCTCATTATTTAAATCCTTTGAAGAAAGATAAGAAAAAAAAAAACTTTTATAAATGGTTCTCTAAAGAAAACTCTACCAAATTGCTATTGACAACAGCATTATTCTGAGTAATGCTCTGACAGAAGGCTCTGAATATCCTTTCTCCTTTCCTTTAGCAATATCATTGACATTTCACCCACTTTGTAGACATAATTAGTAATCCTCCAAAATAAATGGGGCTAGTGTGTTTTTATTTTGATGATTACTTTTAATATATATATATATATATCATATATATATATATCTAAATATTTTGAAGCTCAGTGTATTACTCTACACTTCAAATATTTTTAGGTGCTATCTCCTAGAATTTCTGATGAAATAAAGTGTATCTGAGCCAATATCAGAGTAAGCGTTTGTGTCAAGTAGATATCTGGGGTCAGAACATTTCACAAGAAGTAACGGGGAGTTGAAGTCTCTGAGCAGGTAGGTGCCTCCTTGATCTTTCCCAGGAAGTGAGGGCAGAGAAGATTAGTTTAAATAAAGTAAATAAGTGGGCGATTCAGAAGATAAATAGAGTTAGCACAGGTATCCATTTCCTAATCAGGGTAAGGATACTGAATTTCATTCTGAAATGGAAACTTTAGGAAGATTTGAGAAGATACACACTTAAAAGATTATTATTCATTTTGATATCTGGCAAAACTAATACAATATTGTAAAGTTTAAAAATAAAATAAAATTTAAAAAAAAGAAAACTATGGGGAAGAGAATAAAAAGTTGTACTAAAAAAAAAGATTATTATGGTTCTGTTTGATATAGAAAGACTATATAAAGGGAAAATGTAAACAGATAAAATGCCATCATCCAGAGGAGATGATAGTTCTTGGAACTAACTGGGCTATGGTGAAGATAAGATGAGAAATGATCAGATTCTGGACATATCAGAAGAAGAGGCAATACGGTTCCCTAGTGGACTAAACACAGATATGAGGGAAACAAAAAAAATAATAATTACATGATTTGGCGGCTGAAATTTGACTGAAAAGAATTGAAAACAACAAATACGGAGAACAGTATAAAAAATATGAAAAGGTAAAAATACAGGACACTGCAAGATGAACTCCCCAAGATGGTAGGTGACTAATATGCTACTAGAAAACAGTGGAGAAATAACTCCAAAAAGAATGAAGAGATGGAGCCAAGCAAAAATAATACCCAGTTGTGGATGGGACTGGTGATGGAAGTAAAGTCTGATGCTGTAAAAAGCAATATTACATAGGAACCTGTAATGTTAGGTCCATGAATCAAGGTAAATTGGAAGTTGTTAAACAGAAGATGGCAAGAGTCAGATAAGATTAGATCAGTCGCTCAGTCGTGTCCGACTCTGCGACCCCATGAATCACAGCACGCCAGGCCTCCCTGTCCATCACCAACTCCCGGAGTTCACCCAGACTCATGTCCATCGAGTCAGTGATGCCATCCAGCCATCTCATCCTCTGTCATCCCCTTCTCCTCCTGCTCCCAATCCCTCCCAGCATAAGAGTCTTTTCCAGTGAGTCAACTCTTCGCATGAGGTGGCCAAAGTACTGGAGTTTCAGCCTTAACACCATTCCTTCCAAAGAAATCCAGGGCTGATCTCCTTCAGAATGGACTGGTTGGATCTCCTTGCAGTCCAAGGCACTCTCAAGAGTCTTCTCCAACACCATAGTTCAAAAGCATCAATTCTTCGGTGCTCAGCCTTCTTCACAGTCCA
>NW_011494748.1:1315520-1320469 GCF_000754665.1 Bison bison bison | reverse complement strand
CTTTTAATTTCATGGCTGCAGTCACCATCTGTAGTGATTTTGGAGCCCAGAAAAATAAAGTCTGCCACCATTTCCACTGTTTCCCCATCTATTTCCCATGAAGTGGTGGGACCAGATGCCATGATCTTCGTTTTCTGAATGTTGAGCTATAAGCCAACTTTTTCACTCTCCACTTTCACCTTCATCAAGAGGCTTTTTAGTTCCTCTTCACTTTCTGCCATAAGGGTGGTGTCATCTGCATATCTGAGGTTATTGATATTTCTCCCGGCAATCTTGATTCCGGTTTGTGTTTCTTCCAGTTAAGCGTTTCGCATGATGTACTCTGCATATAAGTTAAATAAACAGGGTGACAATATACAGCCTTGACATACTCCTTTTCCTATTTGTAACCCAGTCTGTTGTTCCATTGACAATTTAGGAATCAGTGAACTAAAAGGACTGGAATGGGCAAATTTAACTCAGATGATCAAGCATGGATCAAACTGAATACCTTTGGCATTGCAGGTGGATTCTTTACCACTGAGCCACCCGGGTAGCCCTGTCCTCATGATATACTTGCTTTTTAGAGGCTTGAATACATGTGATATCTATTAGAAAATGGTAAGGACAGAGTAGAGAAGTCTGAAGACTAAGTTATCACTTTGAAATGTGAAAATGAAAAGGAATATCCAGTAGTTTAGGAGTAACTGTAAGAAAATGTTCATTCTCTTATAATTGCTTCTATTTCATTAGTAAATTGAGAAGCAAGCAGCTGAAAGTGTGTTCCAGGGAAAGGTACTAAAGATTTTGTAGAGTAACATTTCTGAAATATTGGAGTGTAGGAGAGTATAATGACTGAGAAAATGTAGACTAATTGGCAATCAGCATTGAGATTCCATTGGAGGTTTGTGAAATGAATCTGCATGGTTGTGTGTTTTACCAACCTTGTCCAAATACTTGGAACAGATAAAGAAAAGGTGGAAATTTGAATTTTTATCCTCACTTGTGCTTTGCCCAAAATGTTTCCCAGACAGCAAGGGATAAGATAGTTGTTTATGTAATTAAATCAGTATCTAGAATAGTGCTACTGAGGGAAGTAACAGCATAAGAAGAGTTGGGGGCAGGGTAGAGGGTGAAGGGTGGCAAGGGAAAGGGAAAGGGAAGAGATGGTACAGACAATGCATTTGAAGTCCTGGTAGAATTCAACGTTGTTCAGTTGTAATTGTTTAGACAGTGAGTCGGAAGGTTAAGATGTGATATTTGGAGTTTCAGATGCTTCAAACTTAAATTTTGAAGAGTTTGCACATATTAAGTTCTCCTAGTGCTTGATAATGGGACTGAATCACTGAATGGATTGAAAGACAAAGCATTTAAGGAAGAATAGAAATTATGATATTAAATGAAAACATTGACAGAGACTGAATATTTCAATAATAATAGTAGTACAAACGGTAGGGAAGTAACAGTGATTCAGGTGTTAAAATTTCCAATAAAAGCAATGGTATATGGCTGAAACAATGGGAACTAGTGGGTAGAATAGTTTGGTACCAAGAAGATGAGAAGTTTAGAAATCAGGAGAAACAAACACTCAAATGTTAACAAGTAAGGAGGACTTTTAGTCCATCTCCATGCTCTATCATTGTGAAGAAGGGGAGATGAAGAAAAACAACAGCAACAGAGTTCACTTACAAAGTTTGCACAGAAAACACTAACTTTAAATGACCAGCGTTTGTGTAGAGAAGTAAAATGTCAAGAGCATAGGAAAACACATTGGAGATTTGGGAAATTTTTCTGCACTCAGGCATTAAAAAGAATACATTTGAATCAGTTCTAATGAGGTGGATGAAACTGGAGCCTATTACACAGAGTGAAGTAAGCCAGAAAGAAAAACACCAATACAGTATACTAACGTATATATATGGAATTTAGAAAGGTGGTAACAATAACCCTGTATACGAGACAGCGAAAGAGACACCGGTGTATAGAACAGTCTTATGGACTCTGTGGGAGAGGGAGAGGGTGGGATGATTTGGGAGAATGGCATTGAAATACATATAATATCATATATGAAACGAGTCGCCAGTCCAGGTTCGATGCACGATACTGGATGCTTGGAGCTGGTGCACTGGGACGACCCAGAAGGATGGTATGGGGAGGGAGGAGGGAGGAGGGTTCAGGATGAGGAACACATGTATACCTGTGGTGGATACATTTCGATATTAGGCAAAATCAATACAATATTGTAAAGTTTAAAAATAAAATAAAATTAATAGTTTTTCTCCTGTAATTGAGATCTAATCTTACTGCATTGTGGTCAGAAGAGATGCTTGGAATGATTTCTATTTTTTTGAATTTACCAAGGCTAGATTTATGGCCCAGGATGTGATCTATCCTGGAGAAGGTTCCATGTGCACTTGAGAAAAAGGTGAAATTCATTGTTTGGGGATGAAATGTCCTATAGATATCAATTAGGTCTAACTGGTCTATTGTATCGTTTAATGCTTGTGTTTCCTTGTTAATTTTCTGTTTAGTTGATCTATCCATAGGTGTGAGTGGGGTGTTAAAGTCTCCCAATATTATTGTGTTATTGTTAATTTCTCCTTTCATACTTGTTAGCATTTGTCTTACATATTGCTGTGCTCCTGTGTTGGGTGCATATATATTTATAATTGTTATATTTTCTTCTTGGATTGATACTTTGATCATTAGGTAGTGACCATCTTTGTCTCTTTTCACAGCCTTTGTTTTAAAGTCTATTTTATCTGATATGAGTATTGCTACTCCTGCTTTCTTTTGGTCCCTATTTGCATGGAAAATCTTTTTCCAGCCCTTCACTTTCAGTCTGTATGTGTCCCCTGTTTTGAGGTGGGTCTCTTGTAGACAACATATGTAGGGGTCTTGTTTTTGTATCCATTCAGCCAGTCTTTGTCTTTTGGTTGGGGCATTCAACCCATTTACGTTTAAGGTAATTACTGATAAGTATGATCCGGTTGCCATTTACTTTATTGTTTTGGGTTCGAGTTTATACACTGATTTTGTGTTTCCTGTCTAGAGAATATCCTTTAGTATTTGTTGGAGAGCTGGTTTGGTGGTGCTGAATTCTCTCAGCTTTTGCTTGTCTGAGAAGCTTTTGATTTCTCCTTCATATTTGAATGAGATCCTTGCTGGGTACAATAATCTGGGCTGTAGGTTATTTTCTTTCATCACTTTAAGTATGTCTTGCCATTCCCTCCTGGCTTGAAGAGTTTCTATTGAAAGATCAGCTGTTATCCTAATGGGAATTCCCTTTTGTGTTATTTGTTGTTTTTCCCTGGCTGCTTTTAATATTTGTTCTTTGTGTTTGATCTTTGTTAATTTGATTAATATGTGTCTTGGGGTGTTTCACCTTGGGTTTATCCTGTTTGGGACTCTCTGAGTTTCTTGGACTTGGGTGATTATTCCAACATTTGGAGGATGAACAACACCCTGCTGAATAACCAACAAATCACAGAAGAAATCAAAAGAGAAATCAAAATTTGCATAGAAACTAATCAAAATGAAAACACAACAACTCAAAACCTGTGGGACACTTTAAAAGCAGTCCTAAGGGGAAAGTTCATAGCAATACAGGCATACCTCAAGAAACAAGAAAAAAGTCAAATAAATAACCTAACCCTACACCTAAAGCAACTAGAAAAGGAAGAAATGAAGAACCCCAGGGTTAGTAGAAGGAAAGAAAATCTTAAAAAATTAGGGACAGAAATAAATAGCAAAGAAAAAAAAGAGACCTTAGCAAAAATCAACAAAGCCAAAAGCTAGTTCTTTGAAAGGATAAATAAAATTGACAAACCATTAGCCAGACTCATCAAGAAACAAAGGGAGAAAAATCAAATCAATAAAATTAGAAATGAAAATGGAGAGATCACAACAGACATCACAGAAATACAAAGGATCATGAGACTACTATCAACAATTATATGCCAATAAAATGGACAACTTGGAAGAAATGGACAAATTCTTAGAAAAGTACAACTTTCCAAACCTGGACCAGGAAGAAATAGAAAATCTTAATAGACCCATCACAAGCATGGAAATTGAAACTGTAATCAAAAATCTTCCAGCAAATAAAAGCCCAGGTCCAGACGGCTTCACAGCTGAATTCTACCAAAAATTTAGAGAAGAACTAACACCTATCCTACTCAAACTCTTCCAGAAAATTGCAGAGGAAGGTAAACTTCCAAACTCATTCTATGAGGCCACCATCACCCTAATACCAAAACCTGACAAAGATCCCACAAAAAAAGAAAACTACAGGCCAATATCACTGATGAACATAGATGCAAAAATCCTAAACAAAATTCTAGCAATCAGAATCCAACAACACATTAAAAAGATCATACACCGTGACCAAGTGGGCTTTATCCCAGGGATGCAAGGATTCTTCAATATCCGCAAATCAATCAATGTTATACACCACATTAACAAATTGAAAAACAAAAACCATATGATTATCTCAATAGATGCAGAGAAAGCCTTTGACAAAATTCAACATCCATTTATGATAAGAACTCTCCAGAAAGCAGGAATAGAAGGAACATACCTCAACATAATAAAAGCTATATATGACAAACCCACAGCAAACATTATCCTCAATGATGAAAAATTGAAAGCATTTCCTCTAAAGTCAGGAACAAGACAAGGGTGCCCACTTTCACCATTACTATTCAACATTTTTGGAAGTTTTGGCCACAGCAATCAGAGCAGAAAAAGAAATAAAAGGAATCCAAATTGGAAAAGAAGAGTTAAAACCCTCACTGTTTGCAGATGACATGATCCTTTACATAGAAAACCCTAAAGACTCCACCAGAAAATTACTAGAAATAATCAATGATTATAGTAAAGTTGCAGGATATAAAATCAACACACAGAAATCCCTTGCATTCTTATACACTAATAATGAGAAAACTGAAAGAGAAATTAAGGAAACAATT
>NW_011494748.1:1314368-1314887 GCF_000754665.1 Bison bison bison | reverse complement strand
GAGAAAACTGAAAGAGAAATTAAGGAAACAATTCCATTCACCATTGCAACAGAAAGAATAAAATACTTAGGAATATATCTACCTAAAGAAACTAAAGACCTATGTATAGAAAACTATAAAACACTGGTGAAAGAAATCAAAGAGGACACTAATAGATGGAGAAATATACCATGTTCATGGATTGGAAGAATCAATATAGTGAAAATGAGTATACTACCCAAAGCAATTTATAGATTCAATGCAATCCCTATCAAGCTACCAACAGTATTCTTCACAGAGCTAGAGCAAATAATTTCACAATTTGTATGGAAATACAAAAAACCTCGAATAGCCAAAGTATCTTGAGAAAGAAGAATGGAACATTAAAAAGAATACATTTGAATCAGTTCTAATGAGATGGATGAAACTGGAACCTATTATACAGAGTGAAGTAAGCCAGAAAGAAAAACACCAATACAGTATACTAACGCATATATATGGAATTTAGAAAGATGGTAACAATAACCCTGTGTATGAGAC
>NW_011494748.1:1299967-1314268 GCF_000754665.1 Bison bison bison | reverse complement strand
TATATAATATCATGTATGAAATGAGTCGCCAGTCCAGGTTCGATGCACGGTACTGGGTGCTTGGGGCTGGTACACTGGGACGACCCAGAGGGAGGGTAGGGGAGGGAGGAGGGAGGAGGGTTCAGGATGGGGAACGCGTGTATACCTGTGGTGGATTCATTTCAATATTTGGCAAAACCAATACAATATTGTAAAGTTTAAAAGTAAAATAAAATTAAAAAAAATAATAGTAAAATTAAAAAAAAAGAGTTCAGAGAAATAATGGAAGGTTTGGTGTTAATTTTGTAGGATGTAACTTGGGTTAAATTAAGAATTATACAAAACTATATAGAGATGAGAATGGCTCAAGTATTGAATTTCTAATGGGAGTTGAAATAGAGAGATATATAAAGCATGATAAAATTAATCTTGATGGTCTTCAAAAGGGTTATGAATAATCAGTTAATATTGAAACTTCTTTCCTGGCATTAATCTCTTAGACATCTTTAGTTGAGGTGGATGAGTTATGGGAAAGGGAGAAGAGTATTGCTAAGTTGAGCACTGGGAGCCCACTCTTCAATCCTCAAGAACACAATAGAAAGGTTGAAGTTGCCGTTCAAAATGAAAAATGATGGAAAATGAAAAAAAAAGAGAAGGAATTAGGATTTGAATAATATTAAAATATTTAATTTGAGATAACCAGTGAAAAGTTTACAAGATAACATTAATTACATGTATTACATATCCAAAGTTAATATAAAATTAATTTTTATCTCATTTTGCTTTATTGTTAGTCTTGTAATTTTTCTCTTTTTTTCCCCTCTCTGGACACTTTTTTTTTTTTTTTAACTCTTATATTCTTTCTTTAGCTTTTAAACTCCTATTATATAGCAGATACATACATTACAAGGCCAGTAAGTAAACAAGTTTCCACATTTTTGAACACATAATGCTCCTGGAGAGGAGTTAGTTATGTAAACCAAAAGAATAGTACAGTACTTGATGGCTTATAAACCTGTGAATCAATGCTGTGTTACTTCCAGAAGAGGAGTTGGTGTTTCTGTGTGAATTTATTGGGAGAATCATGTAAACTTTTATCTGGCTGGACAATAGAACATAGGGTGGATCTAAATAGATTTATGTTGGATGTTAAGAACTGGAAATGGTAAGGTGAAGCAAATGAAAAGGGGAAAAGTAAATTGCCCAAATTTGCTGCAAGAAACATTTTCTTTGGTAAAGGAAATTTTGTAAAGCTTGGTCTTTGGAAAGTAGATTTATCAAACACATAATATAGCATTTTTCCTGTGATGATTTTGCTTTCTACAAAAGTTGGTATGAAAATTGTAGAAATTAACATTTATTGGAGGGTTACAACATTCCAGTCACTAGGCTTAACATAGTAACTACCATTTAGATGTTCCATGTATCTTCCAATGATGCTACACTAACAAGCAACATGCATTTATGTATGTATGATTTAATACAATAAATTTTAATAAATAGCATGATTCAGAAGAAATTTTAAAATAGAATATTAAAAAAGAACAAGAATTTTCTTATCCTTTAATGTAATGTAATGATCATCAAAGCAATTTATATTAGAGGTTTGATGTAGAATTTTGCAGAAGAGTTTGAAAAGTCAACTAGAAAGCCATTAAACTTATAACTTAGATGAAATTTACTTTATAATTTCATTGATTATTATTAATATGAGGAAATGGGATACTATATAATTCCTGTAAAACTCCATTTTCCACAATACCAAATTAATTTGGAGAAGAAAAGAAAATTTAAACCAAGTCTCCAGTGTTACAATACTTCTTGAAAAATTATTTTTACCTTCCACAAACTGAAACCAAATTGGATTCTTAACTTATCTTTGTTAAATTCCTTTAATTCCAATTGCATCTAATTTGCATATATTTTTATCTTTTCTAAACAGTAGCCAGATAACACTGCTGAAGTCAATGCAAGTTCTCTTTATTGTATTATAGTTTAGCTTCTAAGTTAGTCTCTTTGCTAAATCACATATCTACACAAAATATTAACTTTCAATTATATTCTCAACTAGCTCAAAGTTCTAAAGTCAGTTAATCTAAGAAAAGGAAAATAGGAAATATTTTCTCTAACAGAGTTTTAGTATTTTTGATACGGAGTCCAGGCTTGTACTCTTTTCTGCATGACAGGTTAATAAATCAAGAGAGGAGTTTTTGGTACAAGGAATAGCAACTTTATTTAGAAAGCCAGGAGACTGAAAAGATGGTGGACTACTGTCCCAAAGAACCATGTTATTAGAGTTAGAATTCAGGCTCCTTCTATGCCAAAAGTGTTGGGAGTGTGGTTCATTGTTGCAAACTTCTTGGTGTTGGAATCCTTTGTTCTTGCAGTCATCCACTTGGAGTCAGGTCACAATATTCCTGTAAACCTCTAATAAGACTTGTTTTTGCTGTTCTCCAACTTTTTATTTGTATATAAATGGAATAGTATTATACCTTTAAAGGTCAGAGCCTTCAGAATGTGCTATCCTATATTTTTCAGATTTCAGATTATAGATATATTTCATTTGTAGCAGAAGTAATGGAATACAAAAGTTAAAGGAACAGATTCAATATGGAGTCAGATTTGTTCTTCCCTGTTATATTTTCTTAAAAAAGTGCTAATAAACACTAAGAATCAATTCAAAGACAGTTGGCACAGATTAAAACAGACCAAGTGTTGCTAAAACTTCATATCTACAACATAAATATGTAAAAAAGATATAACCATAGAAATTCCCCTCAGTCCTGCTTAACCAATAACATGGGAATTGACTAGTTTTAATAAGGAAATGGCAATACAGTCCAGTATTCTTGCTTGGAAAATCCCATGGATGGAGGAGCCTGGTAGGTCCATGTGGTCGCAAAGAGTCGGATATGACTGAGCGACTTCACTTCACGTCACTTCAATAAGGAATTTGGAGATTTTCTTTTTTTCTTTTAAATGTCATAGAACAATTGTAGTCAAAGATGTAGATGAAGGAAGCAAAAAGTCTGAAGAAAATGTGGCCATAGTAGAGGATTTTTAATCTCATTTTAATTTAATTTTTTTAATTGGCTTGGGATCATTTAGACTATTAATTTTCTCTTGCTTCAATTTTACCACCTTATAACTTTTCATAGAAATGCACCATTTTATTGTTTTCCAAAAATATTTTGCATATGATCATTTTGTCTATTTTAATGTCTAATTTAATCATATTTGATTTAAAAAATGCCTACTCTATTCCTAGTTGTCTTTCCCCTCTTATTAGTAGATTTGTTTTTTACTTTTTTAAATATATTTATTTCATGTTTAGTAGTCATTTATTATTTCCTTGTCAAGAATCAGATTTTTGTTTTATTAAACTACATCAGATTACCCTGTTCACCTCTACAAAGTTTTTTATTCTTGTTTTTATCATTTCCTCCTTTCATCTTACTTATTTGGCCTTACCCTATTTCTCAATCTCGTAAAGTTTAACATTTGGCCTATTTTTAAAAATTTGCTCTTAATTTCTGATAAACATAACTGAAGTTTTAAAGAGGTGAAATCGTGTCTCACAGAATGTTTTAATTTCCTTTACATTTTAGTTATTTTGTAATTTCCTTATGTTTTCTTATTTGAAATACAGAATTTTATCATTGTGCTGTCAGTTTTAGGATATATACATTAAATAATTATTGATTTATAATTTGATCAGTTTACTCTGAAATATATAACCTATAGATTTTTTGAGGCTTCTCTCAATACCTAATGCATGTTGGACTTTTAAATATATTCTATATGCAATCTAAATCTTGTGGGTTTTGTGGTTCAGTATCTATTTCATTATACGTTTGGTTAGAGTTACATACTGCAATACAGGTACATGTTAAAAAACACTGGGTATATCATTTATGAAATACAATAGTTTATAAAAATACTTTTATAAATATAAACACATTTATAAAACTCCACAGTAAATATTATATATGCATATGCATTATATATAAATATATTTAGGAATTTATACCATAAATGTGCCCATAACTAGGACATGATTCTACATGCATGTGTTTCTATTGATACAGAACCACAGAACCATTTATAGAGATGGATATCTCTCTCTTCCTCTCTCTCTCTCTTTCTGCCTCTCCCTCTAACCCTACCTCTCTCTCTCACTCTAGTCCCTTCTCCTAATTTTCCCTATCCTCTGTCGTGAGACAAACACACATAAAAAGTCTATATTATAAATACAAAAGGATTAGACTAGCAAACAGATATGAAAACAATAAAAAACAACGTACGAACAGGTCATTTGATGGGATGTTACAGTCTCCTAAGAGCTTAGCCATTATTATTCACAAATGAAGAATGGAAAATTCAAAGTTTTAGATTTGAATTGTAATTTGTAATTGGAAAGATTTGTAAAACCAAATTCAAGGCTATGTAGTCAACAGGTATTTAAAGCAGGATTCCAATGTCTATTCTTATTTTACATAGTATTTCAGATGTACTAATATTTTAAGAATGGTCTATATTTTGGCTTTACATAGGTTAGTGACCCCATATTCATTTGCACATGCATCTGTATAAATCACTTTATATAAAATATCCATGAGCTTAGCCACTCAGTCATGTCTCTTTGCAACCTCATGGATTGTAGTGAGCCAGATTTCTCTGTCCATGGGGATTCTCCAGGTAAGAATACTGGAGTGGTTTTCCATGCCCTCCTCCAGGGGATCTTCCCAACCTAGGTATCAAGCACAGGTCTCCCACAATGCAGGCGATTCTTTATGTCTGAACCACCAGGGAAGCCCAAAAATACTGAAGTGGGTAACCAGAGGATCTTCCCAACCCAAGAACTGAGCCAGGATCTCCTGCATTGCAGTCAGATTCTTTACCAGCTGAGCTACCAGGGAAGCCCTATATAAAATATTCTTTATGTTTTAAATATCCTGTAAAGCATAAACAATATTTTATATATAGTTATACTTTAGCGAGGATTCATTCACCTTTCTACTAACAACTTGTTTAGCATTAAACACTCTTAAGGGAAAGAACACTTTAGATACTGTGAGCTTAGACCAGAGGGACCAAACTGACAACTGTAGTCAAGATATATTTTCCCAAAATGTATAGTGACTAAGTTCTTGGAAATAATGCCAAAACAAGATAAAAAAAAAAAAATCAGTATCAGGACCTTAGAATGCTGAGACAACATTTTAGATTTCTATAACTGAATATTTCCTTTGAAAATAATATAACTTTATTGCTTGCATAAGTTTGTTGAAAACAAGAATTTATGAACTGGATGGTATTTGATAGTGTACCCGCTTAGCTCCACATTAACTACAAGAAGTATCTGAAGACTGGTAAAGTTAACTTAACTCCCTAATATTTCAAAACTAGTTAGTGACTAAGAAGTTATTAATATATATATATATATATATTTGTATGGCACCCAGGCCCATATCTATAGACTATTTTTGGTAATCTTAAGCCATACCAACAACAACACTTTTGCAAGTATTAGAAATCTTTCTTACACAAAACTGCCACTAAGTCTTAATATATAATGTCCAATGGCCATGTGAATTTATGCCCAAGGTTTCCAGAATGCACTGGCCATTCTCATTTGTATTTGTTGTCAGAAAAATTTCTCAGTGAATTGCTACTCCATTTGCCTTCCCTTTTATTTGTCATTTTTGGAAACAGAAAATAAAACACATTTTTTAAATTAAAAATTTAATCATTTCTGTACAAATTCTAGACCCTAAAATGTTTTGAAAAAAAATCCTACAATTCAGTCACTTTGTTTACTATAGATATTTTAGTTATAGAAATAGAATTTATTTACAGAAATATAAATAAAGTATTTAATTTTAGCCAGAACAATTTTATGTATACAATATGTATTTTATCAATGTGGTATAAGTTACTAGTTAAAAATAATTATGGAAAAGTTTGACAGCACAATTACTCCAAAATATGTTAGTTAAAATATAAGATTATATACATTAATATAGATAGCCAGTATTGGCATTTCTCTTTTAAAGTATAGATATATAATAGTACTAAACTGATAAATAGTTTAAAAAATGTGATTTATTGTAGTAATTATATCACCAAATTTAGACTCATAAATTATGAACCATATATTTAATCTTCCAATATTGCTTGTAGTAGAAATATTCAAACTTTCTTGAAATGTACTGTTGAGCATTGTACATTTTGCTGTTTTCAAGAGAGACTGTTCAGAAAAAAAAAACAAACTGTAATTATCATCTTGGATGAACTCTTATCAACATGTACTTTATTCTGATGAATTTTAAGTGCACAGTTAACTGGAAATTGAAGTAGGAAAGATAAGTTATTTTGTAAACCTCATTTGGGATTCCTTTACAATCATAAGATAAAATTTCACCAGCTATTTAGAACTCAAATTCTTAAATTTATAATATTTCATTTATATTTCACTTCTTCCACCTAAATGATATTGCACGTGTTTATTTGAGATGAGGGGCCCTCATAATATCTCATCACTAGTCTCTCATTCTCTGATAAGAACAACTGAATTTTTCCTGCCTTAAGTAAACTTGAATGCAAAAGCAGTTTTTAGGCAATTCCTAAAGCATCCCTCTTTTTATTTGCATTTCTGAACTATTCGCCAATTTTAAACTTCCCTTCTGCAGAAATCTGCAACCAAAAGAGAGGCATTAGGTTTCTAGGAGGTCAGTTTGAAATCATAAATCTGCTACCTGACCTTTCACCAAGATTTATTCTAATCAAGGTTTATTCTAATTAAGTAAATTTTATTATTATCGTGTTACATCATGCCTTTTGCTCAAATGCTTTCACTAAGTTGCCCTACATGCTACTGACTTAATCTGCTATTTCCTAGGAGAGTATAAACTAGAGCAGACAGCTCAACAAAAGACAGACTAACACACCTACCACACTATACTGACAAAAGCAGTTTCAGTGCTAGTCTAGATTAAGGGGAAAAAAGCATTCAAAATCATCTTCAATTAGTCAAAAGTAAACAATAAGCTGAGTAGAGTTCAGTTCAGTCGCTAAGTCCTGTCCAACTCTTTGCGACCCCATGGACTGCAGCTCGCCAGGCCTCCCTGTCCATCACCAATTCCCGGAGTTTACTCAAACTTACGTTCATTGAGTTGGTGATGCAATCCAGCCATCTCATCCCCTGTCATCCCCTTCTCCCACCTTCAATCTTTCCCAGCATCAGGGTCTTTTCAAATGAGTAATAAGCTGAGTAACATGTTTGAAATAATACATTGTGTGTATTCTATATTTTGATTGATATAGTTGTTTTCTTGTTAATCAGAAGAATCTGAACATGTGGATGCATATATAATTATCAAATTACACACCTTTCCTAATTATACTAAAAAGCCTCATTACATAGAAGAGAGATAGTTTTATTTTGTTAGTGTAGGTTGGAATTTCATAGTTATGTGATTTTAAAAATTGTTTTTACTTTAAATTATTAGTCATATATTATTTTCCTTTTAAAATATATTATTTAAAATACATTCTTGTACATATATGCACAATAATATATTTTACCTCAATAACAATATTTAACCTTCTATTATTTTGAAAACCTTCCTAAGATCTTTAGCAAAGTCATTGTCATAGCTTCAAAAATACAGCTCTATCTTTCTTCCTCTAATTTCGTAAAGGAAGGAAATTATTTGGTTATCAACGAAAAGCAATGGAAGCTTCTATAAATTACTTCAATTTATAGTCATCTTTTGATATTATAAAGCAAAAATATCTGCTGAGAGCAGACCAGAACTTCATTATTCTGAGCAGTAAAATTAACATTCAGACCAGCAAATGGAATTTTTAGTTACAATTCATTAGTATGTTGTTAAGCATTTTTATTATTTTTTTTTACTACTACCCATGTACAAGAGAGTCAGCATCCGCTGCTGACAGCTGTCCCCTATATGCTTTCTGTAAACAGAAAATGAAGCAACATTTCAGTCATTCTCTTTGGAAAGATAGCTTTCAGAGCTTTATGCAAATAACATGACCCTCTAGCTGTGGCACATTCTTCAAAAAGACACCTACCTTCAAAAGTGACAGCAAGTAATAATGTGACAAACGAGCATGCAGCCTGCACATGTGCCACATATTTCACCTAAGAATCCTTGGATGTGATAAAATTAATGTGACCTCTATCGCCAAGGACATTATAATCAATGGAACAGAGCCATAGGAGAAGCAGAAATGGCGGGGACTATGTCCTTGTTAGTAGGCTTTTACTTCAAGCTTTTGAAAATAAATTTTCTTTTATTTTATATTTTGAACAGAGAAACACACAGTTACAGAATTTCTATTGTCTTCATTACAGAAAGAAAGAATGGTATTTTGCGGATCATCAGAAAGAAAAAGAAAGGTTGTGTATGATATACTAGAGTAATTAGACTGTGAGTAGGCACTATAAAACTTTAATGAATATTGATATGAGATTAAAGATCTTAGCTTATTGTTAGTGTAGTCTTCTGTACATTTTGCTTTGTTTTAAAATTTATTTTTTCCCTCTTTTCAAGAGAGAAGACAAATAATGCATCTTTTTTTTTCATAATGAAAGAATTATGCAAAATAGAATAAAATATTCCCAACAGACTTTGCAAAATAAGTAATATACAAATGAATTGTTTTCAGTGTACCCCCTCACATGAAGGCAGCAAGCACACTGTGAAAGCTTGATTGTATCTTAGTTGTAGCAATCAAATTCAAGAAAAACAATAGGGTACTTTTTCAATCTGCTTTGACAGATTTTGCCAAAAATTTAAAAGTCTTAAGCAAATAACCTTGTGGCATCAAGCTGAGATTGAGGCCACCAACTGATATGGACATAAAAAATGCAACAAAAGTAGATTTAGACATTTGCTTACAATTGTTTTAATACTGATTATGAACAGAATTTTATTCAGAATTCATACCAACTGAAGTTCTGTGGAAAATGAAAAGAACTAACGTGCATTTCTACTAAAAGAGTTGTGAAAAATTAAACAGAGTTCATTATGATGAACTTTTATAATGAATTTGATAAAATAAAAATGCACTCAAATCACAAACAAAAAATCATATTTCTAATAAATGTTGAATATATATCTAATTTTTAATGGAAAAAAGCCTGAGTTTTAACTGTTACTCAAACATGACATCACTTGTTTGAATATGTTATCTATAAACTCCAAGGCAACAAAAACAAGTTAGTAGATTATGAATAAATTTTTGATATTCTAAGTCTAAATGGCCTTCAAAACTATAAATTTGAAAAAAGGAAAGGTTAAGCTGTCTCATGTTTTACCAGGAAGCCAGTCTGTTTGTGTATCTCTAATTACATGTGGACATAGGAGATTGGTTCACTTTATAAAAACTTATTATAAAAGTATGATTTTTTGAAAATACTAAGAATAATACAAACATAACAGTTTTTACTACTAAATTTGACACTGAGTCTGATATTATTTTTATTTTTATCCAAATAGCTATTACAAAATTAATAATTAAAGACAAATGATTTCGGCCATCCTTTCTACCACCCAGAGGCAAGCACTTTTGATTATTCTATCTGTCTACATCAATTTTGGCCTTCATATATTTAACTAATATGATTCTATTTTATTTCTTATTTATCATTTTGAGACAATTTCCAATCATTTGCAGTTGGAGGATAAGGTTTTAGATTTCCTCATATTAGTCCTGAAGCACACACTTATAGCTCTGCTCCTATCTTTCCAATAAAATTTCATTATAAATTCTGTGGAATTGATATTTAGATCTGAAACTATGATGGATATTTAGACACTATTCACAAGGGATTTATTTGCTATTTATGGCTCACTCTGATTCATTGTGGTAACTCTATAGCTTGTTTTTCATTCTGGAATATATTTTTACATTCATTAACATAATTTTTATTTTAATGCTACTTAGGTTTCTGCTTACTTATTTTTAATATAGTAGCTTTTTTTCTTTTTACAATCACAGTATTCCCTCATGTCACAAATATTCTTATTTATTTATTTTTTAATATATTTTTCTTTATTGAAGAATAATTGCTTTATAGAATTTTGTTGTTTTCTGTCAAACCTCAACATGAATCAGCCATAGGTATACATATATCCCCTCCCTTTTGAACCTGCCTCCCATCTCCCTCCCCATCCCACTACTCTAGGTTGATACAGACCACCTATTTGAGTTTCCTGAGCCATACAGCAAGTTCCCATTGGCTTTTTATTTTACATATGGTAATATAAGTTTCCATGTTACTCTTTCCATACATCTCACCCTCTCCTTCCCTCTCCCTATGTCCATAAGTCTATTTTATTCTTTCTTGAACTTCCTTAGTTAATATTTCCTCTGTCAAATACCAGTATCTCATACATAAAAGAGACATTTTCTTGACTTCTGACTGTTTTATTTACATTTTAATCTTTTTTATTTTATGAACAATATTGTTTTGCCTTTAATGTTTATGGACTGTGAGTATGAATGAAATTAGCTTTTTTAAAAAATAAATTGTGTAATATTATATTTTTTGATCATATAATTTTTATGTAAATGCATACATTAAGGAAAAGCTTATACCTTACAAGTTTTATACCTAATATTTCCTTTGATCTTTATCAATGAGGAGATACATGGAGATAATTCAGTTTTATTAATAACTGTATTATGAGATATAAATCACAAACTATAAAATCCACCCATTTAAAATGCACAATGCAATGTTTTTAGTGTGTTTGTAGATTTGCCCAACCACTGCCATGGTCTATATTTAGAGCATTTTCACCTCTTTAAAGAGAAATTTAATTCTCATTAGCAGTCACTCTCATTCTCCTTTTGCCCCAACTCTTGAAATAATTAAACTAATGTCTATAGATTTGCTTAATAAAAGACATCATAAAATGAATTTATTGGGGGCTGACATTTCAATGAGCTAATGTTTTCAAGTCTCATCATATTGAAAAACATAAATGTCAATTCCTTTATATTTCTGAATTCAGTTCAGTTCAGTCACTCAGTCATGTCCAACTCTTTGCAACCCCATGGACTGCAGCATGCCAGGTTTCCCTGTCCATCATCAACTCCCAGAGCTTACTCAAACTCATGTCCATCGAGTTGGTGATGCCATCCAACCATCTCATCCTCTATCATCCCCTTCCCCTCCTGCCTTCAGTCTTCCCCAGCATTTTTTCAAATGAGTCAGTTATTCACATCAGGTGATCAAAGTATTGGAGTTTCAGCTTCAACATCAATCCTTCCAATGAATACCCAGGACTGATTTCCTTTAGGATTGACTGATTTGATCTTGCAGTCCAAGGGACTCAAGAGTCTTCTCCAACACCACAGTTCAAAAGCATCAATTCTTAGGTGCTGAGCTTTCTTTATATTTCTGAATAATATACTATTTAACAGATGTTCTGTAGTTCAGTTATCTATCCATCAGCTGATTGACATTTGCCTCTACTTTTTGGCTATTATGGATAATGCTGCTATGAACATTATTGCACAAGTTTCTGTATGGGTATCAGTTTATAGGTCTCTTGTGTATTTGCTTAGCAGTATAGTTGACAGGCCATATAATAACTAGATTTAATATTATGAAACTAATAAATTGTTTTCTAAAATCCCTGTGCCATTTCACATTCCCACTTGAAATGTAATTGGATTTTAATTTCTTTCTATTCTACCGCTTGTTACTGCCTGTCTTTTTGTTTTTCCATTTTAATATGCTTCAAGTTATATCTCAGTAGAGTTTTGGTTTGTATTTATTCAATTATTAAAAAATTAGCATATATTCTTGGACTTAGCATTTGTATTTCCTCTTTGGAGAAATCACTTCAAAATCTTTTCTTGTTTTAAATTGGGTTCTCTTTATTATTCTCTAAATTGCTGCATTTGTCTTGGTAGTACATTTTTGAGGACTTTTTTGTCTGTATTTATAAGGTGTATGTCAGTAGTTTTATCTTTTTCGTGTTATCTGTGTCTAATTTTAGCATCAGGCTCAAACCGACCTCTTTGATCACTTGGATAGTGTATTCTCCTCTTCTGTTTTTTGAAACAGTTTGAAAGATTGGTATTAACTCTTACTTATTAATTCTTAGGGTTTCCTTTGTGGCTCAGCTGGTAAAGAATCTACCTGCAATGTGGGTGTCCTGGGTTCAGTCAATTTGGCACTGCTAAATAAATGTAGTTTCCAAACAATTGTGCTCATTTCACGTGCTAGCAAGGTTATGCTCAAAATATTTCAATAAGCTTCAATAAGACTATAACTAAGGACTTCCAGATGTACAAGTTGGATTGAACAAAGTCAGAGGAACCAGAGATCAACTTGTCAACATTCATTGGATCATGGAGAAAGCAAGGGAATTCCAGAAAAACATCTACTTTTGCTTTATTGACTATGTTAAAACCTGTAACTGTGTGGATCACAACAAACTGTGGAAAATTCTTCAAGAGATGGGAATACCAGACCACCCTACCTGCCTTCTGAGAAATCTGTATGCAGGTAAAGAAGCAACATTTAGAAACAAACATGGAACAAAGACTGGTTCCAAATTAGGAAAGGAGTACATCAAGGCTGTATGCTGTCACCCTGCTTATTTAACTTATATGCAGAGTACATCATGTGACATGCCAGGCTGGATGAAGCACAAGCTGGAATCAAGATTGCTTGGTAAAATATCAATGATATCAGATTCACAGATGACACCACCCTTATGGCAGAAAACAAAGTACCTCATGTTACATGCCGGGCTGGATGATGCACAAGCTGGAATCTATATTGAAAGGAGAAATATCAACAACCTGATAGCACTCTAATGGCAGAAAGTGAAGAGGAACTAAAGAGACTTTTTTTTTTTTTTCCTTCAGAACTTCTTGATGAACGTGAAAGAGGAGAGTGAAAAATCTGGGTTGAAACTCAACATTCAAGAAACTAAGATCTTGGTATCTGGCCCCATGTCTTCATGGCAAATACAAAGGAAAAAAAGCAGAAGCAGTGACAGAATTTATTTTCTTGGGCTCCAAAATCACTGCAGATGATGACCACAGCTATGAAATTAAAAGGTGCTTGCTAAACAAAATGGAACAAAAATATCTTGGAAAGAAATATATGACAAATATAGACAGTGTATTAAAAAGCAGAAATAACATCTTGCCAACAAAGATCCATATAGTCAAAGCTATGTTTTTTCCAGCAGTCATGTATGGATGTGAAAGTTGAACCATAAAGAAGGCTGAGTGCTGAGGAATTGATGCTTTCAAATTGTGGTCCTGGAAAAGACTCTTGAGAGTTCCTTGGATTTCAGGGAAATTAAATCAGTCAATCCTAAAGGAAATCAACCTTGAATATTCATTGAAAGGATTGATGCTGAAACTGAAGCTCCAATACTTTGGCCACCTGATATGAAGAGACAACTCACTGGAAAAGACCTTGATGCTGGGAAAGATTGAAAGCAAAAGAGAAGGGAGTGGCATAGGATGAGAAGGTTAGATAGCATCACTGACTCAATGGATGGTATTTTGAGCAAAGTGAAAGACAGCAGAGGGCAGAAGAGCCTGGGATCTCAAAGATTGGGACAGGACTGAAAATAACAACAGCAACTTTTTGATAGTTTTCCAAGGAAGCCTCTGAGACTATTTTTTGTTTAGTTGACTTGTTTGTTTTATTTGAAGGGAAGTTGTAACATTAATAATTTAATATTTTTAGTTTTTAAAGGTCTATTCAGACCTTCTGTTTCTTTTTTATGTAAGGCTTGGGAGAATACATTTTTCTAGGAATGTAGTCTTCTCATCTGGAGAAGGAAATGGCAACCCACTCCAGTGTTCTTGCCTGGAGAATCCCAAGGACGGGGGAGCCTAGTGGGCTGCCATCTATGGGGTCGCACAGAGTCGGACATGACTGAAGTGACTTAGCAGTAGCAGTAGCAGTCTTCTCATTCTAGTTACATAATTATCTCATTTGTTGCCAAACAGTTGTTTATAGCATTCACATATTCCTTTTCATTTCTCTACGGTATCAGATGTCTCCACTTTTATCCTGATATTAGTTAATTCTAACATGTCTGGGATTTGTTGCTGTTATTGTTGCTTGTGTGTGTGTGTGTGTTAATCAGTCTAGCTAAGGATTAGTCCTTCCATTACTCTTTGCCAAGAATCAACTTTTAGTTTGGTTGATTTTCTTTTTGGTTTTCTATTTCATTAATTTTTGCTTTACTAAGTCTAATCTCTGCATTTTTTCTGCTTGCTTTAAGTTTTTTTTTTTTTCTAGTTCAT